>NC_133658.1:92333206-92568236 GCF_037893015.1 Macrotis lagotis | reverse complement strand
GTGGGTCCATAACAGGTCTCCCAAGGTTGTTCTAGCTCTCTGAACTGCTGAGAGGGACTGCATCCATCATAACTGATCAACTCATAATATTGTTGTTAATATGGTACAATGTGTTCTCTTGGTTCTTCTCCCTTTGCTCAACATCAGTTCATGTAATTCTTTCCATGCTTTTCTAAAGTCTGGCCATTCATAGTTTCTTATAGAGCAATGGTACTTCCTAATCTTCATATACCATAACTTTTTCAACCATTCCCCAATTGATGGGCATTCCTCAATTTCCATTTTTTTTTGCCACCACAGATAGAGCTGCTATAAATATTTTTTAACATGTGGGACTTTTCCTTTTTATAAAAATTTCTTTTGGATAAAGGCCTAGTAATTGTATTGCTGGATCAAAGAGTTTGGTTAGTTTTATTACTATATGGCATAGTTCTAGTCTCCCAGAATGGGTTGGATCAATTCACATGTCCTTTGGTTCTAAAACTGGAATCAACCTTATCCTGTGTACCCTCAGGTTCTTCAATCAAGTCTCAGACTGTGCCATCTTCCTTCTTCCTTTATCTGTCTCACTGCCATTCTTTTCATTCAGTTTTTCTATTCCAGACAGATCTTCTGAAACCCCATGAGGGTTTCTATGAACAAGAAAATTAAGACAGTTCTCACTCTCCTCATGGAATACCAGGAAGGTGTTTCCAGACTTTGTTACCATCATTAACAAGAGCTATATCTTCTCCCAGAATATTAGTACAACTTTGTTTATGAAAATTGTCTATGTTCTTTATTTCTTCTTCCTAGGCTGGGGCTCTGGTTTTGGTTTCTCTAA
This sequence comes from Macrotis lagotis, assembly GCF_037893015.1. NCBI lineage: Eukaryota > Metazoa > Chordata > Mammalia > Peramelemorphia > Peramelidae > Macrotis > Macrotis lagotis. Next base: position 92,567,413 of record NC_133658.1, on the reverse strand, counting down.
ATTCATATAACACTCTACATAATCATGAGCAAAGAAGTTTTTAAGATAATTTATTACAGTGAAGAGAATTCTGGATTGGGAGTTTGTATATCTGGGTTTTAATTTAACCTTTATTAAATACAAGCTGAGTAGACATATTTGCATTACCTGATGCACAAGGTCATGAAGAAAGCACTACATCAAATAGTAAAGCACTACATCAGTTTGAACTACGTGAACACATTCGTTTTATTGAGTGAACTCTAAATCAGGATGCTATTAACCTGTTCTAGTAGAATGCTGGGGTGTAAAGAGCACTTCATGGAAGAATTAGATCAGCCATTAATTCAGAGCAATAAAATTTTATTACAGGCATGTTTTACCATCACATAATGGAAAACTTGACTTCAGAGGGACACCCCAGAGGTAGCAGCACAGGAAAAGAGTATAATCAGAAGCCATGGCAGGATAGAGTACAATGGCTTTGGTGGCCCCACTTCAGGGCTCTCATTCTTCCTAACTGATGTATAACATGGGTGGGGTCTCAACATCATTCTTCTACTAGGAAAGTAAGGAAGCCAGCCTCTTTACATGCTACTTCTCAGCCCTCCTAGGGGTAACTCCTTATATCTGGACCTAGAGCAGATCACTTCTTGGAGCAATAGTGGAACCAGTGAGACTTGAGTTTGTCATAAGCAATAGTGAGGTCAGTTTGGCATGTTTGTTTGATATCTCATCTCTGATGTCACAGGTTTTTCTGTATGTTGGAGTGGACCACCTGTGGCAGATTATATAAGCTTATTCTTCATCCAATCCTTGCTCTTATACTCAGGAACTTAGTGTTGATGTCCTTCAGAATACTCTGGCCTCCCAGTTCATTTGTTTCTTAAGCTTCCATGAATTCTAACACCTGAGCTATACACAGAAATAGTCATCATTTAATATGTCCATCATCCAGAGGTGTTTGATCTCTATATTCACCTAGTCTATCATCCACTGTTCTAGATTCCTATCTTGGCAATGTTATTTAGCCAATTCAATCATACACCTTTGAAGTCCTTGCCAAAATCCAACCCTGGGTTACCTCCACCCCCTACTTTTCCTATTCCTATAAGCACTGACCACTGCTGAGGGAAATGATGAAACCATGGATATTAGGTTTATTAGAAATTCATGTTAGTTTGCCTCACTTGCAAAACAATCCTTTTATACTTCCTGACTGACCCTCTGTCATACAGACCACAAGAGCTATTTATTTATTTATTTATTTTACAGGTTTTTTTTTAAGGCAATGGGGTTAAGTGACTTGCCCAAGGTCACAAGCTAGGTAATTATTAAGTGTCTGAGACCAGATTTGAACTCAGGTACTCCTGACTCCAGGGCCAGTGCTCTATCTACTGCACTACCTAGCCACCCCCCACAAGAGTTATTCCAAAACTTTTCTCAAATCTTTTTTACAATCTTCTCCTCACGCTGTGTTGTCTCTGATTAAGAAGAGAGGTGCACTTTCTCCTTGTCAAAACTAACCCTTCTACATTCCTTCCTTCTGAAGTATTCAGAATTAGCAATGAGGAAGCAAAGCTTTCATTCTTTGCAGATAATATGATGGTATACATAGAGAACCCAGAAAATCATCAAAAAATACCACTTGAAACAATTAATAAATTAAGCAAAGTAGCAGAATATAAAATATACCCACATAAATCATCAGCATAAAGCCCAAGAGCAAGAGATAGAAGGAGAAATTCCATTTAAAGTAACTTCAGATGATATTAAATACTTGGGAATCTATCTCCCAAGACAAACCCAGAAACTGTATGAATACAATTACAAAACACTTTTTATTCAAATAAAGTCAGATCTAAACAACTGGAAAAATATCAATTGCTCATGATTAGGTCGAGCTAATATAACAAAAATGACAATTCTACCCAAATTAAATTATTTATTCAATACCATACCATTCAAACTACCAAATAACTATTTTACCAAGCTCGAAAAAATAGTAACAGAATTCATCTGGAGCAACAAAAGGTCAAGAATATCAAGGGAACTGGTGGAAAAAAATGTAAAGAAGGTGGTCTAGCTCTACCAAAGCTAAAACTGTATTATAAAATGACAGTCATCAAAACTGCCTGGTATTGGTTAAGAAATCGAGTAATCGATCAGTGGATTAGGATAGGTTCAAAAGAAACAGTAGTAAATGTTTGACAAACCCAAAGTCATTACCTTTTGGGATAAGGACTCACTATTTGACAAAAATTGTTAGGAAAACTGAAAAATAGTATGGCAAAAACTAGGCAGAGACTCACATCTCATACCAGATACCAAAATAAGATCAAAATGGGTACAAAATTTAGACATGAAGGATGATACCATAGACCAATTAGCAAATCAAGAAATATTCTGTCAGCTCTATGGAAAAGGGAGAAATTTGTGACCAAGCAAGAAATAAAGTATATTATAAATTACAAAATGGATGACTTTGACTATATTAAATTAAAAAGGTTTTGCATTTAAAAGGAAAACAGAAATCTGGGAAACAATTTTCATAGCTAGGGGTTTTGATACAGGTCTCATTTCATAGAGAATTGCATAAAATTCATAAGGTTATAGGTCATTCCCCAATTGATAAATGGTCAAAGGATATGAATAGACAATTTCAAATGAAGAAATTAAAGCTACACACACACACACACACACACACACACACACACACATATATATATATAAAATCATAGGAAAAAATGCTCCAAATCTTTACAGATTAGAGAAATGTAACTTAAAACAACTATGAGGTTCCACCTCATACCTATCAGATTGACTAAGATATAAAAAAAGGGGGAAATGATCAATGTTGGAGAGGTTGTGGGAGAAGTGGGACATTGTTGGTGGAATTGTGAACTGATGCAACCTTTCTGGAGAACAATACATACCTAATACCCAGAGAGTAATAAAACTGATCAGAACTTGCTCATTTCATCAATGCAATAATCAGGGACAATGTTAAAGTACCTGTGATGGAGAATACCATCTGTACCCAGAGAAAGAATTGTGGAGTTTAAACAAAGACCAAAGTCTGTTACCTTCAATTTTTTTTAAAAAAGCATCTTATGCACTACATAATTTTGCTATATCTAATATTTTATTTTCTCCCCCAACACATTCAATTTCAATCAATGTATAGCTTGGAAACAATGTAAAGATTATCAGACTGCCTTCTTTGGGGGTTAGGGGGAGGGAAGGGAGGGTGGGGGGGAAAATTGTAAAATTCAAAACCTTTCAGAAAATGATAGGTAGAAATTACTATTTCATATAATTGGAAAACAGATAAAATAATAAAAAATAAAATAAAACTTATCATATCCTTTGACCCAGCAATACCAATACTAGAAGATTCATAATAGGAAAAGTCCCACATGTTTGAAAATATTCATAGCAGCTCTTTTTGTAGAAGTAAAGAATTAGAAATTGAGGGGATGTCCATCAATAAGGATTGACTGAACAAGTTATGATATATGAAGGTTATGGAGTAGTACTGCTCTATAAGAAACCATGAATGGTCAGACTTCAGAGAAGCATAGAATGAATTACAGGAACTGATGCTGAGTAAAGGGAGAAGAACCAAGAGAACACTGTACACATTAACAACATTATGAGCTGATCAGCCTTAATGGATGCAGCTCCTCTCAGAAGTTCAGAGACCTAGGACAACTCTAGAAGATCTACTATGGACAATACTTTTCACATTCAGAGGAAGAAATACAAAACAAAAAACAAAAACTCTACAGAATCTGAATGAGCAATATATTAACTTTTTAAAAAATCTCTTTTATGGTTTTCTTTCCTATCTCATGGTTTTCTTTCTTTTTCCTTAATTCCTAATTCCTCATACAGAAAACATGTAACATGTTCTGTAAACATGTTAAACACAAATGTGTTTGTATAATATTCACCAAGCATATGCATGTGGATGAATGTTGAAAAACTTTCATAACATGTAATTGGAAAAATAAAATCAAACATCAATTAAAAAAAGAATTAACACTAAAAAATAAAAAAAAAATTTTAAAAAGAAATCAAAGTTACTTTGCCTCACTTAGGCCTTCATTACTGCATCACAATCCTTTTTAAACTTCCTGATTGACCCTCTGTCATTAAGTCTGCAGGAGCCATTCCAAAACTTGTCTCAAATCACCTTTACAATCTTCTCCTCGGGTTCTATCATCTCTGATTAAGAACAGAGGTGAACTATCTCCTTTTAAAGCTAACCCTTCTACACTTGTCCTAAACTCCTTCACCATACAACTGTCAAATTGATATTCCAAAAGCACAAATCTAATCACATCAATCTCAGGAAAACTCCAATGGCTCACTGTTGCCTCAATAATAAAATGAAACCTTCCTGTTTAGTAGTTATAGTCCTTTAAAACCTGACTCTAATCTCCTTTTTCAGGCTTTTTACGAATTGATCCCTTTCACATATTGAGCCCCAATCAAACTCAGCTTCTGTCTTCTGCCTCTGACTTTCCATAGCCTTCAATATCATTTCTTATCCCTTTTACAGTCTCTAGTTTTCTTCTAAGCTTAGCTCAAGTATCTTTCTTGATCCTCTCAGTTGCTGGTGCCATCCTCCACTGAAATTACCTTGTATTTTGTTTTTATTAATGCCTACTGATTGCTCACTGGCTCATCACATAGAAATGACTTCCAATATATGAAATATTAAACAAAAGATTGAACCTGTTTGCAATTAGCAAACTGGCCCAGGAGAAATGAGTTAAATTATTAATACAAACCACGAAGAAAATGGCAGATTTAGTATATGTTTTGCCTTGATGTCCCTTTATGAATTGACGACCACATGTACAGAGACTAAAACTTTGAATTGTGGGGAAGTTTTGCACAGTTAAGCTAACACCATGAGAATAAGCTGTGATCTCTGAAAATAAGCACAATAAATCTGTAGTCAGTCATCTTTCTTCTCTTTTTTTTTCCGACCAAATCACAAAGACCATAGAACATAGACCTAGCCAGGAAATAATAGATTATTATCCTTTGCTTCCCTTTCCCTTCCCAAGAACCCTTAGAAAGTGTGGATGTCTAATGATATACTGTTGACATGTCAAGAACAGCCTCTCCGTATATATAAAAAAAAAAAGGGAAGTAGGAAGCTCCATTTGGTGCTGCTGCCCCTCAAGACATCTGATGCAAAGGATATCTCATCTTCAGGGTTCCTGAAAGCCTGGTTTTATATATATATATATTATTCCTTTTTTTCTTTTCTTTTTTTTTCTTTTTTAGTTTTTGCAAGGCAATAGGGTTAAGTGACTTGCCCAAAGGCCTCCTGAGGACCTGAGTTCAAATCAGACCTCAGACACTTGATAATTGTCTAGCTGTGTGACCTTGGGCAAGTCACTTAACCCCACTGCCTTGCAAAGAAAAAAGAAGAAATAATATGAAAAGGAGTGGCAGATCACCTCTTCTTCCTAAATCATCCATGTAAATCTAAATAGCATTAAATAATATGTATACATTTGAGTCCCCATCAGAAATAATTTTCTTGAGTGAAAGAATAGTTTCTAGAATTCTGCTATGCTACAAGAAATGATGAGCTATTGATTTTAGAAAACAAAGACTTACATAAAATAATGAAAAATGAAATATGAGAACCAAGAGAACATTGTCTACAATAACAGTAATATTGTTCTAAGAATAACTGTGAATGACTAAGTAATTTTAAATATTATACTCAAAGCAACTACAATGAACCTATGAAAGAAAGATGCTATCCACCTTCTGAGAAAAAAAATCAGATAATAGAAGTATATATACTTTATAGTTTATATATAAAAGTACCCAGCAGAGAACAAAAAAAAAAAACTTGGAAGGAAGGACTAAAAAGCACAATAGCTTTGAAAATGATCCATAGTATTTATTCCATAGATTTTCCAGTTATTAAACAGTGTGAAATGGAGATTCATAATTTCAAACTGAATCCACTTTTTGTACTGTTCTGTGTACATGGATTTTTCTTTTGGTCTTTTTGTATTTAAATTCAAAATGAATAAATTTTTTTAAAAAGTTTCATTTTTGTATTTGTATTTCCATTACCTAACATTGGAAAGGATAGGTTGTAGGTAGGCACTTAACAAATATTGAATTGAATGGAACTCCTCTGAGTTTATACTTCCCTTTCCAATTTTGTTATGAATAGGGCAATGGATTTGGAGTCAGGACTTTAAATTCTGCTTCAGACACTATCTGAAAGGCAAGTCATTTGACTTTTCTGTACTTGTTTCCTCATCTGCAATTTGAGTTGGACTCGATGGCCTTCCAGCTCCAGATCTGTGAGCCTAAGAATTAAAACTGTTCAAAAGTAGAATGGTTCTCAGAGGAGATTTCTCATCATTTAAAAGGCTTCATTCAGAGAGGCAAGATGACTACATCTAACTTGAACTTATTCTAATTCAGATATGGGTCAAACTAAATAGTCTATGAGGTTCCATTTAGTTCCAATAAATGTAATCTGTAAAATGGAGACAATCCTGCATTACTTATCACCTAAGTCACAGGAAAAGAAATGTTTTGTAAGTCTTAATGCATTGCATAGAAATGTGCTATTATGAATAAAAACTAGTCTTAGACATAATTTCTCACTTCACCTAACATATTTTGCTGATATTATTGAATGCATTCTTTCAGTTAGTCTGCATATTCTGCATTTTATACAATGAATATAAAACTCTTTGCAGCTTGTTCTAATTTTAATAACTTTTCTTGAATGTTAAGTGTTTTAAGTGAGTTTAATTTCACAAGCCTTTTATAATCTCTGGAGTTGAAATGTGATGTACTAAAATTGAGTTAAATCCATAAGCTTTACAGATATTATTTTGTTTTACAAATTATGGAAGAGCTGGCAAAACTGAAGCTGGCTCACAAACTGTGTTGACATTCAACAAAGAAAAGGTCAGAGTAATGAGCTGATGTCAGTATGTTCATACTGTACTACAATAAAGCTGTCTCAATAACTGCAAACCAAGCTGCTATTTCCTATCAGTGAGAAGAACTACTCAACACCTAAACTGTGTTACAAAAACATTGCTTCAATAATGGTTTAATTACTCTCAAGAATCACTATAACCTGCATTGCCTGTTTCAAGATAAAGTTTGGAATCTCTTATGATAGAACCTCTCCCTAAGTCAGCTGAAATAACTTGTTTTATAATGAGTTCTTCTGTTCTGTATATAAACAGTTAACATGTGAAACTGTGAAACTACCAATCTAACTGAAGATATTGCCATTTTGTGAATTGTATCACGATTCAATTTTTAGCCTCTGTAGTATTTTGTGGGCAAGTTTCTTGGCCTTTTTTTTTTTTAACACATCCAGTAGGTATGATGGGAATGGTCTATAAATGAATTAAGAGGAATTATAATATTGGAGTACCTCTAATTCTTTTGCACCATAACTCACCTTTAGGGTACCTCCCATGCCTACTGCATGTACCTACACAAACAGGCCCTGCCCCCTCCATAACTGGTTTGTTCAGTTTTTTTCAGAACATCCTGGAATCTATAGTTTGAGGATCTTGGAGTAGAGAAGTAATTGCAATCCTTTCATTCTTTAGAAGAGCAAGATCTTAATCTAAGGGTGAAAATGGGTGAATGCTTTCAACCGTTGATATGCCCACCAGTCCTGAAGACACCAGACACAGTCAGAATGTAAAGGCTCCCTTAGACCAGGGATGTGATCTGGGCTGGTTCATACAAGTGTGGACATGCTTCTTTTCCCATCTGTATTTCCATTGGTAGGCACATTGTAAAGGCTTAAAAAATGTTTCATTCATTTTTTTTCCTTTAAATTCTACAATATTTAATGACAGATGGTTAACTTAAAAAAGGTTAACAAATCAATTGTACAAATTGGCTATTTTGAAATTCTTGCAAAACTACTTTTGACAATTGATTCTTCCAAAGAATTTTTATGTATAGGGATATTTATAGCAACTCTTCTCTGGTAGTGGGGAGCTAGATGCCCTGCATTTGGGGAATGAACGAATTGAACAAATTGTGGTGTGTGATTGAAATACTCTCTTGTTATGGGAAATGATGAACAGGATGCTCTTGATGAAAAACTAACAGGAGCAGATGAAAAGGGAAATGACTGTATACAAAGTTAACAGCAAGGCTGCAGGATGATCAGCTGTGGATGACCTACCTTTTCTCAGCAATGCTGTGGCCTAGGAGAACCCTGAAGGGCTTAAGATAAAGAATGTTATCCATCTTAAAGACAGAGCTGATGGCATCTGAATACTGGCTGAAGAATGCCTTTCTTTTTTTCACTTTATTTTTCTTGAGGTTTCTCTTTTTTTTGGGGGGGTTGTGTTTACTTTTTACAACATGACTATTTGTAGTAATGTTACAAAAATAATTTTTTAAAAAATTGCTTTTTCCTAAGATCCACATAATTTAATCCTGGCCTAAAATTTAATTACAAGGTCATTTTTATCCAAATTTGCCTGAGCAAAGGCTGTATTTGGTATTCCTGGAACAATCAATCAGCAAGTTGGGTTTCAATGGCCCAGAACAAACTATAAAGTGCCCTGAACCTCCAGACAACTGTCAAGTCTCTATTTTAAAGTGAGTTGCCACTATTGTTCTTTTAGAAACCGAAGGGATGGGAATTCAGGGAAGCCTGATGAACTGATGCTGAGTGAGATGAGCAGAATCAGAAAAATACTGTACACCCTAACAGCAATATGGGAGTGATGATCAACCATAATGGACTTGCTCATTCCATCAGTGCAACAATCAGGGATGATTTGGGGCTGTCTGCAATGGAGAATATCATCTGTATCCAGAGAAACAACTGTGGAGTTTGAACAAAGTCCAAGGACTATTTCCTTTAATTTAGGAAAAAACCCTGATATCTTATTGTCTGATCTTGCTATCTCTTATACTTTATATTTCTTCCTTAAGGATATGATTTCTTTCTCATCACATTCAATTTGGATCAATGTATACCATGGAAACAATATAAAGACTGACAAATTGCCTTCTGTGGGGGTGGGGGCAGGGAAGTAAGATTAAGGGGAAAACTGGAAAACTCAAAATAAATAGTCTTTAATAAAAAAAAAAAATAAAATGAGTTGCCTAACTTCAAACTAGGATCTAGGAAATAACACAAATGATCGACACACTAAGAAAAGCTGTCTTTAGGGCTGAGAATGATATGCAGATAAAAGAGTATTTGGCAAGGCACACTATACTTTATTTGAGAAATGAGACAAAACCTTTGCATGATCAGCTAGTCATTTCATGTGACAATCCAACCCACTCTCTAAGGCTGCTGATTTTTCCCCAGACGTTGTAACATTTGCAGAATTTTTATTTTTATGTCTTTTGGGATCTAAAAGTCAGATATAAATAACTGAGAAAACACCTGATGCTGGGAGGCAAATTCCATGTTCCTAAGGTGAAGGATTCAATATTGTTGTCCTATTTTTGTCCAGGAAAAGTTAGGGTACTCAATATTTGCTTGTCTGACATTTTACAGAGAAAGAGGTGTGAGATAAATTAGTGAGACCCCTTCCAATTTAAGATTTACCAAAGATACCACCACCTTCCACTGTATATTCAAGCTTTCATTCCCATCTCAAAGGAGTTCATTCAGCATCTTTTGACTTCTAGACTGTCCTTCATTTCAGTGTACTTATACTTCCAATCTACTGGTCTCTCCTGTTTATTTGTAGAAATTTGTCATTGGGGATCCACATTGCTCTATTTTGCAAATTATTTGTGTACAGGTCATAAATGGTGGCCATTTTTTCAGTCTGACTTCCTGCACAATCCTGGTTTCTCCTATCTGGAACATCCTGCTTTAATTTCAGATACTCTTGGGATAGGGCTTTGTGTTTCAACAGGTTAATCAGTCACCCTATGGTCACTTAATAAGTATCTATCAGACTATGTGTATCATGTACTCTGAAGATAAAACGAAAGGGAAAAGACAGTCTCTGCTCTCAACTTGCTCACATTCTAATTGGGGAAACAATATGTAAACCACTTGTACAAATGGGAAATATACTGAATACACTGGAAATAAATCAACAGAGGGAAATATTAAGATGAAGCTTTTTAGAATATTTTAAATATATTTTTCTTTTTAAAATTTTCAGTTCTAGATTCCCTCTCCCATGCTACTCCCCACCTACTGAGAAGAAAAACTGTTATCAAGTATATTTGTGAAATTATGCAAAACATCCTTCCATATTAGCCTTATTGAAAAAATAAAGCAAGAAAATTATACTTCAATTTACATTCAGAATTCATCTGTTCTCTCTGGAAGTGGATAACAATTTTTTAAATCATCTTTTGGAACTGTTTAAGATCACAGTATTGATCAGAGTAAAGTTTTTCTCTGCTTATCAATACATTGCTGTTACTATGAACAATGATTTCTCCATTCTTCTCACTTCATTTTGCATCAATTCATAGAGGTCTTGCCATGTTTTTTAGTGAAACCACTCCCCTTAGTATTTTATATAGCACAATAGTATTCTATCACAATCATATGCCACAACTTATTCAGCCATTCCCCAACTGATGAGCATCTTAGAAGCTATTAGGATAAAGAGGAATCAGGGGAGTCTTCTTGTGGAAAGTGGTAGGAAATCAGAGAAAGCAAAGGGGAAAATGAGAAAGGAGAACATTCCAGGAATGGAAGATAAGTGGTCAAAATGCCCAGTTGAGGAACATCAAGGTCAGAGTCAGAGGAGCACAAAGTACGTAAATAAAGTATAAGACTGGAAAGGAGGGGCAACTAGGTGCCACAGTAGATAGAGCCCTGGTCCTGAAGTCTGGAGGACCTGAGTTCAAATCCAACCTCAGACACTTAATAATTACCTAGCTGTGTGACCTTGGGCAAGTCACTTAACCCCATTGCCTTGCCAAAAAAAAAATAATACTGGAAAGGTAGTTGTGGTAGCAGGTTATCAAGAGCTTTGAACACCAACCAGAGGATTTGATATTTGACTCTGGAGGTGATGGGGAGCTTCCAGAGTTTATCAAATTGTAATTGTGATAAGCCAACTAAATTTGGTACTTAAGAGATTATACTAATTTTGAAGAGAGCAATTTCAGATTGAATAATGAAGTCAAAAAAGCTCCCTTTTCTCTTTCTTTTTGCAAGGCAATGGGGTTAAGTGACTTGCCCAAGGTCACCCAGCTAAGTATTAAGTGTCTGAGACTACATTTGAACTCAGGACCTCCTGACTCCAGGGCCGGTACTCTATCCACTGCACCATCCATCTGCCCAAAAGCTTTCTTTTCAATGAAAAGAAAATGAGGCAACTAGCTATTGCCTTTGTATCTTCTGAAAGGAACAAAATGGAGCCAGCTGGATTCTAATTCTCCTTCCTTCATGTCCAAGGAAGCCCAATCCCTCCTCCTAGGGGATACCAACCCCAGACCATTCTAGTTCACTAGCTGGACTGAGTCATGTCTGCCCTATTATACAGGATTGATGGAGGGTGGGAGTATATTCTGGGCAGGTTCCCTAAATTGTATTCTACTCCTGAGCTGAAAGAAAAAATATCTTTCATCTACACCTCTCTTTTCTTGCCATATGACTGGGAAAAAGCTGAGGTCTGTAGCTTGCTGCAAGATGTTAGGGAGAGAACAGGCATGGTATGTGCTGGCAGAGGCTGCAACAAATTCCTAAGTAGATTCCAAAGTAGATAGAGGGGATGAGTTGAATTTTTGAATTAGTATTCTCTATTGTTAATTCATAAAGCAGTTATCTGGTTGGGTCACTTGATTTCTTGTCTTGTACTCTCCCTATGAAGCATATTTTTTTGTATCTAGCAGGGACCAAAGAAAATGCTCAGTCCTCCACCTTATTTGTCATTTGGCTTGGAAATGTCAATCTCTTAAACTTGAATGATAATTGGAATTTACAAAGATAGCCAAGTATCTTGTGGAAATGATGGTAAATTTGCAATTCTAATTTGGTCAGTTTCCAAAGGAAATGAGACCCCTGAAATTTATAGACTATATCTTGGGGGAGATTTTATATCTTGCGGATTAGTTATTTCGGTTGTGTCTAACTTGTGACCCCTTTTTTGAATTTTCTTGGCAGAAACAATGGAGTGGTTTGCCACTTCCTTTTCCATCTCATTTTACAGATGAGGAAACTGAGGCAGAGTTAAGGGACTCCCCCAGGGTCACACAGCTAATAATGTCTGAGGCCAGATTTGAAGGTAGGTCTTTCTGTGAAGGCTCAGCACTCTGTCTGTACCACCTGGCAGGCGCTTCAAAGTCTGCTGAAAGAATAAAACTTGAACTTCTTCCTACTAGAAGACTGAACAACACCATGAAAAGAACTAGAAAGTCGAGGTATGCTTGGGATGCCTGGTTTCCCTCAGACCTGGGCCAGGTTCCTCAATAAGGGGAATCTTTCTGTTTTGAGGCCACATTTCTCATTTATAAGGGGAATCTTTGTTTTGAGACCCCATTTCTCATTTTATAAGGGTAATCTTTCTGTTTTTGAGGCCCCATTTCTTATTTTATAAAGGGGAATTTTTCTGTTTTGAGGTCCCATTTCTCATTTATAAGGGGAATCTTTCTGTTTTGAGGCTCCATTTCCTCATTTATAAGGGGGATCTTTCTGTTTTAAGACCCCATTTCTCATTTATAAAGGGGAATTTTTCTGTTTTGTGGCCCCCATTTCTTATTTTTTAAAGGGAATCTTTCTGTTTTGAGGGCCCCATTTCTCATTTATAAGGGGAATCTTTCTGTTTTGAGGCCCCATTTCTCATTTATAAGGGGAATCTTTCTGTTTTGAGGCTCCATTTCTCATTTATAAGGGGAATCTTTCTGTTTTAAGACCCCATTTCTCATTTATAAAGGGGAATCTTTCTGTTTTGAGGCCCCATTTCTCATTTATAAGGGGAATCTTTGTTTTGAGACCCCATTTCTCATTTTATAAGGGTAATCTTTCTGTTTTGAGGCCCCATTTCTTATTTTATAAAGGGGAGTTTTTCTGTTTTGAGGTCCCATTTCTCATTTATAAGGGGAATCTTTCTGTTTTAAGACCCCATTTCTCATTTATAAGGGGAATCTTTCTGTTTTAAGACCCCATTTCTCATTTATAAAGGGGAATTTTTCTGGTTTGTGGCCCCATTTCTTATTTTTTAAAGGGAATCTTTCTGTTTTGAGGCCCCATTTCTCATTTATAAGGGGAATCTTTCTGTTTTGAGGCCCCATTTTCTCATTTATAAGGGGTATCTTTCTGTTTTGAGGCTCATTTCTCATTTATAAGGGGAATCTTTCTGTTTTGAGGCCCCATTTCTCATTTATAAGGGGAATCTTTCTGTTTTGAGGCTCCATTTCTCATTTATAAGGGGAATCTTTCTGTTTTAAGACCCCATTTCTCATTTATAAAGGGGAATCTTTCTGTTTTGAGGCCCCATTTCTCATTTATAAGGGGAATCTTTGTTTTGAGACCCCATTTCTCATTTTATAAGGGTAATCTTTCTGTTTTGAGGCCCCATTTCTTATTTTATAAAGGGGAGTTTTTCTGTTTTGAGGTCCCATTTCTCATTTATAAGGGGAATCTTTCTGTTTTAAGACCCCATTTCTCATTTATAAGGGGTATCTTTCTGTTTTGAGGCTCATTTCTCATTTATAAGGGGAATCTTTCTGTTTTGAGGCCCCATTTCTCATTTATAAGGGGTATCTTTCTGTTTTGAGGCTCATTTCTCATTTATAAGGGGAATGTTTCTGTTTTGAGGCCCCATTTCTCATTTATAAGGGGTATCTTTCTGTTTTGAGGCTCATTTCTCATTTATAAGGGGAATCTTTCTGTTTTGAGGCCCCATTTCTCATTTATAAGGGGTATCTTTCTGTTTTGAGGCTCATTTCTCATTTATAAGGGGAATCTTAATGTTTTGAGGCCCTATTTTTTATTTTATAAGGGGAATCTTTGTTTTAAGGCCCCATTTCTCATTTATAAGGGGAATCTTTCTGTTTTGAGGCTCCATTTCTCATTTATAAGGAGAATCCTGTTTTAAGACCCCATTTCTCATTTATAAAGGGGAATTTTTCTGTTTTGTGGCCCCATTTCTTATTTTTTAAAGGGAATCTTTCTGTTTTGAGGCCCCATTTCTCATTTATAAGGGGAATCTTAATGTTTTGAGGCCCTATTTCTTATTTTATAAGGGGAATCTTTGTTTTGAGGCCCCATTTCTCATTTATAAGGGGAATCTTTCTGTTTTAAGACCCCATTTCTCATTTATAAGGGGAATCTTTCTGTTTTGAGGGCCCCATTTCTCATTTATAAGGGGAATCTTTCTGTTTTGAGGCCCCATTTCTCATTTATAAGGGGAATCTTTCTGTTTTGAGGCCCCATTTCTCATTTATAAGGGGAATCTTAATGTTTTGAGGCCCTATTTCTTATTTTATAAGGGGAATCTTTGTTTTGAGGCCCCATTTCTCATTTATAAGGGGAATCTTTCTGTTTTGAGGCCCCATTTCTCATTTATAAGGGGAATCTTTCTGTTTTGAGGCCCATTTCTCATTTATAAGGGGAATCTTTGAGACCCTATGTCTCATCCATTAAACACGTCTGCAATGAACTAGCGTAACAGAGGATGCAAGAAGGGTTTCAGCAGCGATAGTCGGCAGTCTTGTGGTCCAGCAGAGTGTAAGCTGGACGACGTTTATTCAGGTCATCGGGGCGGCTCGGTGGCGCGGCGGATGGGCGCCGGCCCTGGAGTTCAAGTCCGGCCTCGGACACGCGGGCAGGGCCCGGCCTGCGGCCCCGGCCAGGCCGCTCCACCCGCTGCCTCGCACAGGGCCAGTGGGGAGGCCGGGAGGCGGCCCGGGGCCGCGGGGGAGCGAGCGGAGGCTCCGTGCGCCGGGGCCTTCCCCACGGCGGCCGCGATCCGCGGGAGCGCAAGCGGCGCGCCCCGGGGGGGGGGGGGGGCAACGAGTCGGGCCGGGGCCGGGGTTCGGGGGCCGAAGGGGCGGCCCACGCCCGGCCCGGCCCGGCGCAGGCGCAGACGCTCCCGCTCCCCGCGGCCCCCCCGCCCGAGGCAGCTGGGGAAGGCCGTTTCCGGACTCCGGGCGGCGCGTCGGAGCGCGCACATGCGCAGTCGGTCCCGCCAGCTCCAGGTCCCTTCCCCGGCTCTGAGCCTCCGCCTAGAGGCGTCCGGGAAACTCCCGGCTCCCGTTTCCGGCTCGAGAGGCGCCGGCGCTTCCTTGTAGCCCGGCATTCTCCGCGGACGCCCCAGCGCCGCGGCGGGGCCGGAGCGCGGGGTCCTGAGGCGGGGCCCGCCCCTTCCGGTCTCTCCGGGTCCCGGCGCCGCGGCCCCGCCGGTTCCGGAGGTCGGGCGCGCGGGCGACATGTACTACAAGTTCAGCGGCTTCACCCAGAAGCTGGCCGGGGCCTGGGCCTCGTCCGCCTACAGCCCTCAGGTACCGGGGCCCACGCGCCTGGCCGGCGAGGGGTGCCAGCCCCGGCCGCCTCGTGGCCTCCGCCCGGCGGCGGCGCGCCCCGAGCGCGGGGGGCCCGGGGGGCCCGGAGGGGGGGGGCGGGGGGCGGGGTGCAAGTGAAGAAGGACGAGTGGTCCGGGCGGCCCCGCCGTCACCCCGAGTTGCACCCCCGGCGGCCTCCTGCCGGGCCCGGGCACCGAGCGCCTCGTGCATTAGCAATCACCCCGACTGGCAGCCGAGGTCTTCGTTCTCTCTCACCCCCACTTCTTTTTTTTCTATTTTTTCGACTTTTTTTTAGGCTTTTGCAAGGCAAACGGTTACGTGGCTTGCCCAAGGTCACACGGCTAGGTCATTATTAAGTGTCTGAGGTCGGATTTGAACCCGGGTCCTCCCGACTCCAGATTCCCTCACTTCCATTTCTATAACATTTCTTTAATTCGCTTCTTTCTTTCCTCTGACACCGCACAGGCCCGGGCCGGGCCCTTGGAACTTCTGGTGTCTGGACTGTTGAGGTGTCCGGCCCCAAGCCTCTCCGTCCTCTAGTAAGCCAGCGAAGTGCTTTTCCTAAAGTCCGGGTCTGATCGCGGCAGGTGACTGTCCAGCAGACTCTGTTCTGAGGCCTTGGTCATCTGGCCCCTGCTGTCCTTGTGTTCTCCATTCGCCACTCCTTGCCTAGACGCCGAACTCTTCAGTGCCTCCATACTTGGAATTCTCCTAACCTCTGCTTCTCGGCTTTTTTTGGCTTCTATAGGAAATCTTTCCCCGTGCTCCTTAGCTCTAGTGCCTTCCCTCTTTTAGCTAGTTCCTAATTATCTGGTCGTAAGGTTTGTTTGCATCTTTTGTTGTTTCCCCCATTGGACTGAACTCACTGCTTTGTTCCTCCATACTTGGAATTCTCTCTCTCTTAATCGCTGCTTCTTGGTTTCTGGTTCAAGTTTTGCACAAAATCTTTCCCCGTGCTCCTTAGCTCTTCCCTCTTTTAGCTAGTTCCTAATTATCTAGTCTAAGGTTTGTTTGCATCTTTTGTTGTTCTTCCCTCTTTTAGCTAGTTCCTAATTATCTAGTCTAAGGTTTGTTTGCATCTTTTGTTGTTTCCCCCATTAGACTGAACTCACTGGTTTGTTCCTCCATACTTGGAATTCTCTTTCTTAATCGCTGCTTCTTGGTTTCTGGTTCAAGTTTTGTACAAAATCTTTCCCAGTGCTCCTTAGCTCTAGTGCCTTCCCTCTTTTAGCTAGTTCCTAATTATCCTGTCTAAGGTTTGTTTTGTATCTTTTGTTGTTTTCCCCACTAGACTGAACTCCCCAATGCTTTTCATTATATTCTGGCTTTCAGCAGTATCTGCTACCCGGTAGGCATTTAATCAATATTCTTGACTGAGAGGAGTCAGTAAACAAGCATTTATTAAGAATTTACTGTGGAATACAATGAAAGAAAGGCAAACACTATAAACCCCCACTCCCACCTCCCTCCCCCAGAAAATCACAGTGAATTCACTGCAGCAAAACTGGAATATGAAAACAGCCAGTAGGCCATTTGTTTGGAACATAACATGAGTGAAAGGGAATAACATGAAAAAAAAGGCCTAGAAAGTCATTGGGTCTTTACAGAATCAGAACATTTCAGAATCCAAAGACTACGAAGTAACCATAAACCCTAAAAATAATCCTTCCTATCCACCTGGTCATCTAGGCTTTTTTTTTTTTTTTAACTCACAGTAAGTGGATTTACCACCTTCCAAAGCCTTTTATTTCAGGACAGCATTGATTTGAAGATTTTTTTTTCCTTACAGTGAGAATCATAGACAGACAAACAGATACAGACACATTTTTATCACTTCTGAATTTGGAGTCTGAAAGAACTGGTTTTAAATCCTTCCTCTAACACTTTTTAGTCCTATGACCCAGAGCAAGTAATTTACTTTCTCATTTGTACAATGGGAGATTAGAGTAAGACAACTTCAAAGGGTTGTATACGAATTTCAAATGACATATAATTTACTTAAATATTAAAGCACTATATAAATGCAGCTTTATTATTGCTGTTGCTATTTTACTTTGTCTTTTTGGTTAAATTTGCAAGACAATGGACAGATAGATTCTAAATAGTTACTGGGTGCCCTTCATCCCTGGGCTGTCATTCTTCTATTTTAAGGCATTCTAGAATTAGAAATCCCATTTTCAGACACCATCTTCTTAATCAGCTGTTCACTTCCCAAATATGCCTTTCTTTTCTGCATCTTTTGCCTTCAGTAAGTCATTAGTTATGAAAACACCACCTGTGTTTTGGCACCTTCTGCCAATATTCTTTGTGCACACATGAATTATCAGAAATGGAGAGTAATTATCAATCTCTTCTATTGACCAGGAGCTGCCTCAGTAGGTTGGTTTCAAACACTACTATTCTTTTCTTCCTTTGACCTTTAATGTGTTGTTTCTCATAGGAGAAAGTACTTGCTTCCTCCTCAGATCTTTCAGTTCCCTACTTTATTGAAAGAGCTTAAATTATATTTTTAGCTCCAAGTCCTTAATTCCCTTCTCTTGGTGACATGCTTCCAGGTCAGTCAGAACCAGATTGTAGAAATGTCAGTTGGAACTGCAGTTTTTTTTAGTAGAAAGTTGATATTTTAGGGGTATTTGGCATTTGTGTGGAGAATGGCTTAGAAAGAAGACCTATCTGGAGAGGCTATTGAAATAATGATGAACAGTGAGGGTGGTGGTTGTATGAATGGAGAGAAGGTAGATGTGAGCAATGCGGAAACAGACTTGGCCTCAATTCAAGAATGGGAAACTGGGTGATTGAAAGAATAGTGAGATCTTCATCAGTTATAGGGAAATTAACTTTTTTCAAGTGAAGGCTTTTATATATTTTTTCCAATTATACATAAAAACAATTTTTACCATTTGTTTTTGAAAATACTTTGAATTCTAAATTCTCTCCTCCCCAGCCCCTCCCCCTCTCCTTGAGAAAGCAAACAATTTCATATAGATTTTACATGTGCAGTCATGCAAAACATAAGAAATGGGGAAATTTGAGAAGAGAGATGAATTTACTAGAGAATTTAGTGAGTTCGATTTTGAAAAAGTATAGTTTGAGATGCCAGGAAACATCCAGGTAGATATATCCAGCAGGTTCCTATCAATAGAGGACTACAGTTTAGGAGTAAAATATGGACTGGTTGTAGTAGATAGAATGATAATTAAGTTAATGCTAGAAAGATTATAGAAAAAAGGCCTGTAGCATAGCAGAGTTTTGGAATTTTACTCAGAGACATGGTTGATATATCCAGCAAAGGAGCCTGAGGTGCAGTGAGATAAGATAGAACCAACACTGAAACTTCAAGAGAGAATGATTGATAAGGGCCTCTTGCTTCAGAGAGGTCAAATAAAATCAGGAAAAGAATTTGAGGTTTGACTGTGAAAGGAGAAAAGATACAGGAAAGATGACTTATGAAATGGCAAGACTAAACGTTTTTTTAAAAGGGTGGAGGGATGTTTGTAGTTCATTGAGACAGAACTAAAGGATAAGGATAGATTAAAAATGAGAGAGACTGCTGGGGTGTGAAGAAGGGAGACAGGCAGAGGAGATACGATGAAATCCCAAGTAGAGTGATTGGCCTTGGAGTTCTCTCCTTCAGATACTAAAGTAGAAAAGCAAATTGAGAAGGACTTCTAGAAAGATTTTGAGATATGTAGATGAAAGAATAGATAAACTGTTAAGAGTATTGAGACAAGTAGTGTTAGGAAGGTGTATTTTGGAGGAAGCATTTTTAATTTTAATTACATTAGGTGATATTCTCTCAGTTGATTTAAGGTTTTCTTAGCTTGTTTTGTAAAAGTATGTAACTGTGTTAAGTTTCACCAAGAAAGTAATAAAACTGAATTCTAAAAACAGTAGAATTAGTTACTAATAGTCCATTTTTCATTTTCCAGGATCAGTTGCCAGTTTACGTTTCATTTCCCCAGGAGCCTATGCTTGAAACTTTGTTGTTCTTAGTGTTACATGTATAACCTACATCAAATTATCATTGTCAAGGAGAGGAGGGAGAAAAATGTGGAACTCAAAAACCTTACAGAATAATAAATGTTGAAAATTTTCTTTGCATGTAGCTGGAAAAATTAATTAAAAAAAGAAACTGATTCTTTTCTATCCCTATTGCTTCCGTCTTATCAAGTTCTGCCCATTTCACTGACCAAGGTTGCCATTCTTTTCCTACTGCTGACTAGGGAGTCCAGGGTTCATTTCCTCTTCTCTCTACTATTTTAGAAGTTTCCTCTCCTTTTTTTTCTGCCCTCTCCTTTAAACTTCTCCTTCCTCTAATTCAGGGGTTTTTAACCTGGGGTCTGTGAATATGTTTTTAGAATATTTTAATAATTTTCAGTATTTTTTTTTAGGTTTTTTGCAAGGCAATGGGGTTCAGTGACTTGCCCAAGGTCACACAGCTAGGTAATTATTAAGTGTCTGAAACTGGATTTGAACTCAGTTACTCCTGACTCCAGGGCCAGTGCTCTATCCACTGCACCACCTAGCTGCCCCCCCAATTTTCACTATTCTTGCCTTTTGTTTTGTTTATTTTATATTTTTATGGAGAGAAGGTGTTAAATTTGATTTAAAATTTGATTCTGAGAAGGGGTCCAGAGACTTAATTACACTTTGGCTTAATTGCCAGAGTTCCCAAAACACAAAAGATGAAGAACTGTTCTAATGTATCATTAGGATAGCTGCAAAATTTGATCATGTGACTTCTCCCTATTTTCTACCACATAAAATCTAAATTCAGCCTTGCATTCCTGGCTCGTTATTATTTCTGGAGTCAAGACCACCTCTGAATCAAACTTTCTTTGCCATTAAGTCTGTATATTGTGAGTTGCTTACAAATTTATGTTCTGACCTTGGTCCTCATGCTGGCACAGCAGTCCTTCTCATCTCTGACTCCCTGTCACATTACAGTAGCTGTTCAAAACCTCTTTCCCCAAGTCCTTGTCTTTACTATTACTTCCATTAGAAATCCATGACTCTTGTTTTACTGAAATTGAAACCATCTAGCCCAATTTGTTCTCTATACCTCAAAACCCATCTTCTTATATCTGCTGTTCCCTTCCCCTTTTGCTAGGAAAAGTTATCTCTACTTGTGTCCAAGATCCTACCTTTTTCTTTTTCCTGGAATCTTGCTCTATTTATTACTTATTCATTTTTCATTTTCTTTTGACTCTTTTTCTCTAAACAAAAAGCTTCCCTGGATCCTGCCATCTTCTCAAGCTGTATCTTTCTTCCCTCTCATTGCTAAATTTCTAGAAATTATCTACACTTATTATCATGCCACTTATTACTTAATCCCCTATAACTTGTCTTTTGTTTCCACCACTTAAATAAACTGCTTCTCTAAAGCCAACCTTTTAATTTGCCAAATCCAGTGACCTTTTCTCAGGTCTTATTTTTCTTATCTGTATAGCATTCAGAACTCTCATTGACTTCCTTATAATCCATCCTCTCTTTACTTCTATAATAGTCCTAGTTTTCTGCTTACCTGTGTCTGATTTAGTAGTTATTCAACAAGTATTAATCCCTCTGTTATGTGGCAGGCCCTATGGCAGACACTGGATATAAAAACAGATAAAATAATCTGTGTGCAAAGGGTATACATAAGTATAAGTAGGATTAAATACATAATTAAGCATAAGGTCTTTTGGGAGGAAGGCAGTAGCAGTTGAGATTAGGAAAGGTTTCATGCAGAAGATTGTGCTTCAGTTGCATCTTAGAGGAAGATTTGATCTCTGAATTTGGAGGTGAAGATGGAGTTTGTTTCAAGCATGGGAGATGGTCAGTGCAAAAGCTTTAGGGTCAGAAGATAATGTATTATGTTTGAGGACCAGAATACAGGTCACTTTGACTGGATTGCACACACAGATGAGAGAGAAAAAGAGGTGGGGGGGGAGGGGGAGAGAGAGAGAGAGGGAGGGAGGGAGGTCTGGAAAGAAATGAGGAACAGATCATAGAGAACTTTTTAGATTTTTCAAGGCAATGGGGTTAAGTGGCTTGCCCAAGGCCACACGGCCTTGGTGTCTGAGTGTCTGAGGTTGGATTTGAACATGGAGAACTTTCAAAGCTATTTTATTTTAGAAATTATAGAAAGCCATTACAGTTGATTGAGTAGAGAAGTGAAATGATCAGATCTTTGCTTAGGAAAATTATTTTGGAGACAGCACATAGCTTGGACTGGAATGGTGAGAGAATTGATACTGGTAACCAGTTAGGTGACTGTAAGAATAATACAGGTAAAAGATGATGAAGGCCTGTATTTAGGTTGTAGCTTTGTGAATAGAGAAGAGGGAGGGATCAGAAGAGAGAGGTGTAGTGAATGTAGAAACAGCTGGTTGGATATGTGGGATGAGGGAGATTGAGGAGTCCAGAATGATGCTGAGGTCACAGTCCTAGAGGTTGGCAGGATGGTAGTACCTTTCACAGAAATAAGGAAGTTTGGAAGAGGAGATGGTTTGGGGGGAAGATTGGGTTTAGTTTTGGTCATGTTGAGTTTAAGGTGTTTCTGTGACATTCATTTTGGAATGTCTAATAGACAAATGCTGTTGTGGGAGTAAAGCTTAGGGGAGAGACTATTTAGATGGTTTTAGACACACATATATCATCTGCATAGAGATTATAATTAAACTCATGGTCTCTGTTACGTTACTAAGAAATAGAGTGTAGGGGGAGAAGTAAAGAAGATTTGAAAATAAGAATCAGGACTGAGAAAAGACCTTTAGATTTGGCAATTAAGAATTCATTGATACCTTTTTTTTGGTGGGGGGATTGCAAGGCATTGGGGTTAAGTGACTTGCCCAAGTTCACACAGCTAAGAAAGTATTCTGTATCTGAGGCTGGTTTTGAACTCGGGCCCTCCTGATGTTCTATCCACTGGGCCACCTAGCTGCCCCCATCATTGATATTTTGAGAGAGCAACTACAGTTGAGTGATAATGTAGGGAAGACAGATTTCAAAGGTTTGAGAAATTATTGAGAGAAGTAGAGACAGTGAGTGTAGACATTAGCCTTCAATGGTTCATCTTTTTCCAAACTATCTAGCTTTCTCCATTTTTTCTCTTTAATATCTCATTTGTGCACATGGCTTCAAAACTGTAACTCTGAAAGTGCAGTTGTCCTGTTCCCATTTCCACATGCCTACTTGATATCTCTAATGTTTCATTGTCCTCTCAAGTTTAATTTCCTCCTACTCCTTTGTAAAACAAAACTCTTGCTTCTCTCCTCCTTTCCTATATGTTGATGATACTACCGATCCTTCGAACACTGAGGTTTAAAAGCACAGAACTTTTCCAAACATCTCCAGACTTTTACATCTCTTTATTCCTTTCCTTTTCCACTTGGATTTCTGTAATTTCTTCCCCACGTAAAAGCCTCCTAACCGGTTTCCCTGACTCCTGTTTTCAGTTCACCCTTCCCATTGTTGCCAGTTGAACTTTCATAAGGCCATGGTACTCACCTGCCCCCAAACTTTCAGGGGCTCCCTGTTCTTAGAGAAGAAAGTAAAAACGCCTCACTTAGCTTTCTAGTCCTGGTTGCTGTTTGGTCATTTAGCAGTCATGTCTGACTCTTTATGACCCCCATTTGGGGTTTTCTTGACAAAGTTCCTGGAGAGGTTTGTCATTCCTTTTCCAGCTCATTTTAACAGGTATAGAAACTGAGTCAAGCAGGGTTTAGTGACATTCCCACAATCACAGAGCTCGTGAGTGTCTGAGGCTGGATTTGGACTTAGAAAAAGATAAGCCTTCCCGACTCAGCCTGATGCTTTCCACACTATGGCACCATTTCGCTGCTCAGTTCATTAGTCTACTCTTACTTTATTTATCAATATCTTAGTTGTTCTTTACTTCCCCATCACTATGCATTTGCCATTCCCAGAATTTATGCTTTTCACATTTCTGCCATTTGAAATATTTTTGGTCATAGTGTACTATCTTAGTAATAACTTTTTGTAATCATTTTTCTAATATTTTGTTTTAAGATTTTTGCATCCATATTCATTAGGGAAATTGGTCTATAATTTTCTTTCTGTGTTTTGACTCTTCCCGAATTAGGTATCAGCGCCATATTGGTGTCAAATGTTCATTCTTAATCTTTAGTCAGATATCATGTTCGTGTTGGCCTTGATATTCAGTAATGTTTCATTATATCTTGAGTTGCCTAATTTTTGTCTTCAGAAATGACTAAATGATCTTATCCAAGGCCCTCATTACATCTCTCTCTTGTCCTGCTTGTTTCTCTCTTCTCCAACCCATCCTAAACAATGTCAGATTATTCTTTCCCAGGTTAAGCTCTGACCATTAATCCTCAGCTTCAGATCCTTGACCTACCATGTAAATTCTCTCACAGTCCTGTCCAATGTTTATTTCTCACTACTTTTCAAGACTCTTATTCTAACCTCTCCAGTCATATGTAATTCATTTAAATTCTAGCCTGTTTTTATTCATAGTCATTTCTTAAGCATGGAATTAATGCCCTGCCGTAGACTTCATGTGAAAGTCCTACTTTTTGATCTTCTAGTGGACCTAGATTTTTTTCTTGAGGAAAAAGTGTTTATAAGTGGCAGCAAGGGATAGTGGTCAGAAGGCTGCCTTGGAAGACCTCAGTTCAGGTTTGACCTTCAAAACATTCTAGTCTAAAACAATGACCTAACCTCTCTGTAAGAATAAATTAAGGGGGATTTCCACTCTGGAAATTCCTTACAATGATGAAATCTTAAGCCTAGTCCTTTTTCTTTGGAGGGAGAGTGCATGTTTAGAGCAAGGTTTGTCATAAAAGAAGGGGCAGAACTTCTTTGTAGAGTGTTGGTAGACTGGACGGCAGACTTTTGGGGAGAGGAGAATGAGAGGAAAGGGTTTGACTATGTATCTGGGCCCCCACCATTCCTGAGAGCAGAGCTTCTTAGAAGATTCACTTAAATTTCAACCCAATAATTATTTTTTTTTCCTTTCTTTACAGGGTTTAAAACCTGTGGCATCCTCAGAATCACCACCTATCATATTTGCCACACCAACAAAATTTGCCTCAGAAATAACTCCATATGATTATGCTGGGAAAAACAAAGTTCCAGAGCTGCAGAAATTTTTTCAGGTATGAGTAGAAAAAAAACTTATGAAATATTCAGTTTTTTTGTGACCTTTTAAGAAGTTTTCTTCCCACAACTTGAGTTGTCTGTTTTAGTACTCATACCACCTCCATTTTCATACATGACTTTTTTCTAATTTAAATATTTTTGTTTATTTGTTTATCCAACTACACGCAATGGTAGTTTTTAACCAGTCTTTTTTTTTTTTTGTAAGGTTTTGTGTTTCATATTTTTCTCCCTCTCTTCCCTCTCTTCTCCCCTGACAGAAGTAATTTAATATAGGCTCTCCATGGGTAACTATGCTAAACTTAGATCCATATTAATCATTTCCTCACATCCCTTGAAAGTAATTTTTTTCCTTTTATCTACAGACTTTATTTTTACTTTCTGATTAAAGTGAAGTACTTATGTTACAGGTGGCATTTCATAGGATCAAAGATTTTTTAGTTGGATACACAATTAAGTCTTGATATGTCTGCATTAGAGGAGGTGAATAATCCAAAAAGCATTCTGTTTAGCTTTAAAGACAGGGTCATGATTTTTTAAAAAATTGCTAGCAAGGGGCGGCTAGGTGGCGCAGTGAGTGGATAAAGCACCGGCCTTGGAGTCAGGAGTACCTGGGCTCAAATCCGGTCTCAGACACTTAATAATTACCTAGCTGTGTGGCCTTGGGCAAGCCACTTAACCCCATTTGCCTTGCAAAAAAAAAACTAAAAAAAATTGCTAGCAGTTCCATGTCATAATTTTTTTAGAAGATTAAATTATTAAAATTCAGTCCTTCTCCATTCTCAGCCTACAAGGGAATAAGGTTCATTGTGGTATAATAAAAGGGCCTCCAGCCAGATGCTGCTATTTGTGATCTATGTGACTTTGGATGAGTCATTCCTCTGGGCCTTGGTTTCTTCATTGTAAAAGTAAGGGGGTTTAATGAGATGATCCCTAAAGTCCATTTAAGATCTAGAGCCTCTGAAACTTGCTGAAAAGCAGAAGCAAGTGAGATTGGAATTCAAATATTCTAAATATATTCATTTCAAAAAATGGATAATCTGTATGCATAATTTTTTCCCCTTGTTTTTACAAAACAATAGGCTCAAGTGACTTGCCCAAGGTCACACAGCTGGGTAATTATTAAATGTCTGAGGTCAAATTTGAACTCAGGTCCTTCTGACTCCAGAACTTGTGCTCTGTCCACTACACTGCCCCCATATGCATAATTAAAGCTTACTGTTAAGAAAAAAGAGGGGTGGCTAGGTGGTGCAGTGGATAGAGCACTGGCCCTGGAGTCAGGGTTCAAAATTTGCCACAGACACTTAATAATTACCTAGCTGTGTGGCCTTGGGCAAGCCACTTAACCCCATTTGCCTTGCAAAAAAAAAAAAAACTAAGAAAAAGAGGTGTTGCAGAGTATCCTTTACTGATTGCAGAAATATTCATTACCCCCCCCCCCCCCCCCTTATGCCACTGTCTTTCTACTCATTCTCACTCAGCTCACATCAACAGTCATCTACCACATCTGGTCAGTCTTTCTCCACATCTCTTGTAGGCTTCCTCCTTCCTGTAGGCTAATCACTATCCCCTTCCTGACACTTAGAACTTTTCCTTTAGATTGTCACAATAATATATTAGTTGTTCTACCTCTAGTCTCTCTGTCTTTCAGTCCATCCTCTATATGGCCATCAACGTGCAGGTTCTGCCCATGTTACTTCCTCACTTTCTCCCCACACTAATGAAGTTCTAGTATATCCCAGTTAACTTTCAGGGGCTCTTTATTGCCTCTAGAATCAGCTTTATTCTCCTAGTTATTTAAAGCTCTCAACAGTTTGATCTCTTCCTGTCTCCATGAACTCTGGGTTCTAACATGACTGTTGCTTGCTGTTCTTTGTGGATATTGCTCCTTAAATCAGGGGGTTGACCTTTCCTGAACCCCCCAGCTTTGTGCCCACTCCCCTCTCCATTTACCCTCCATGTATCCTCCCTGTCTCCTTCGAGTAAGAGCTCCCAGGGCCTTGCTCAGAGCCCAGCAACTGGGAACTCCTGGTGATTGTTTGATTTCTGTGTTCGACCCATAAATGCCCTGATCTCAAACTGAAAGAGACTTAGAAATTGTCTTATCCAGTTTTCCTTTGATAGATAAAGAAACTGAGGCTGCTCAGTGACATGAAGTCAGCTGGCCCAGGCTTCCAGACTCCAAATGTAGTTCTGTTCCCATTTGTAAGATGATTTTCTTTGAACTGGGGTACTACCCATTGCTTTTTTTATCTGATGAACAGGACCTGAGAGGGTATTTTAATGAATTGAAGGTAGAAGTGAAGCATTTTGGAGATGATGGAACTTTATGGACTGAAGCTACTTTTATAGATTTTCACTTAATATACAGATTTTATTTGTGTTTTTTTTTTGTTTTGTTTTTTTGTTTGTTTTTTAGGTTTTTGCAAGGCAGTGGGGATAAGTGTCTGAGGTCGGACTTGAACTCAGGTCCTCCTGACTCCAGGACTGGTGCTCTGTCCACTGCGCCACCTAGCCACCCCATATACAAGATTTTAAAAGCTTAATGGAAAATGAAGTACAAAAATGGACCTGAACTCATACATACTTAATAGGCCTTTGTATTCAGACTTTGGTTTTCTTAGGTTCAGGCTTGCATATTAAGCAAACAGTATTTTGTTTTGCCTGAGTACTGATTTTATATTAGATCTTTCGTTCTTGAGTATGCTTTTCCTCATTAAACTTAGTCTTTGATTAAGTGCCTCAGAAATAAGAACTCTGTGTCATAAAAGATATATTTACTTAAGCCCAAATTGGGAATGACTGCATATTTAGAAACTATGTTTATGTGAAAATGTCTAGTATTTTATTTAATGTTCACAGGAATTAATTTTGTTTCTTATAAAAATTTATCATGCTAGTGGATTAGTTTTAGAATCTCTTGACTTGTATCTTCTTGCTCCTTGGTACTTGCAATATATTAATACTTGCTGTTTTCTTTCCTCCAAGAAGTCTGATGGTCTACCTGTCCACTTGAAACACGGTCTACCTGACCAAATGCTCTATCGGACCACCATGGCTTTGACTCTGGGAGGGACCATCTACTGCCTGATAGCTCTCTACATGGCTTCACAACCCAAAAACAAATGAACTGCATTTCATAATACTGATTTATTAACAAGAGTTTTGGCATAAAACCCTTTGAATTGTCTATTTTCCTAATAGTGATTTTTTTTGACCTGTGTAAGTTTATATTGTTCAGAATGAATTAGAGGGCTGATCAATGAGGAAACATTTTGGTTGGTTGGTTTCTGAAAAGAAGTGGGTTATCAGAACATTTTGAAGTTATTATTTAAGCAAAAGTGATGATACCCTTCTAATTTGACCTCTCATTTCTCCAGAGGTTGGCAGGCTAGCTCATTCACAACTCACTTTTATAAGGCCACCAGAGATTTCTGGTTGTGCCTTCCAGCCCACAAGAGAGATTCTAAGTTGGGGAAGCTTTTCTGTCACCAGATGTGCTGGGAGGAGGGGATTCACTGAAGCCAGCACCAGTGATAGCAAGGCCTTTAACATCCTGATGCCAAAAATCTGTTCTTTTTGACACCACAGGTTTCACTGGGAATTTAATTAGTTGTTAATTTGGGGAATTTTTTCATCTTGCAGCATGGTATTATATTCTGTTAACTGTCCATAATACCTGTAACTTTGTCATATAGTTTCAAAGAGGTTATATGCCTGATCTTTAAATATTCCAAAAATGAAGATTCTGTATTTATTCCACCATGGGAACAGAACAGCTCTTATTGAAAGTTTTGCACTTTGGACTGAACTGTTGTACAGTATTTCCCTCCCTGTGGTTCTTCTTTACTCTTGTTAAATTGCTGTAGCCTTATGGTATAATTTATTTTTGCTTGTGGAATAAATGCAAGAATTGAGAAGTTTCAAGCTGAGTTTTTATTTTGAATTAAATGACCTTTTCAACATATAATTTCTTAACAGACATGTTTTGATTGTTGCATTGCTTTTTAAAAATTACACAGGATAGTCTTGGAAAGACTTTTTTTGAACATTTAAGTATGACAGCTTCCTGAGAGTTGATGATAAATCAAATACAATAGGACTATATGGTCCTTATAAGACAGTCAGTGCCTTTACTTCTTAATGAAATGCTGTTGTAATTCATAGTTCATTAGATAGTAACTTTTTTCTTCTCTGTAACATTTATGAAGAATTCTATTTGATTTTCTTTTATTTAGAAGAGTGAGAATCTTGTTCTTTCTAAATACGTGAACCTTTGATTCTAGCCTATACTTCCTTAGAATCAAAAACCCACACTCTTATTTTAAGGATAAATTTGTAGGGAGCATTAGCTCTTCATAGCATAAGTTCCTTTCATAAAGAATGGGTATTAACTATTGCATCAATATCTTTATTCTGTAGTTTTTCTTTTTTTAATAATTTATTTTATTTTGGTTTTTTTGCAAGGCAGTGGGGTTAAGTGACTTGCCCAAGGTCACATAGCTAAGTAACTATTAAGTGTCTGAGGCTGGATTTGAACTCGGGTCCTCTCGACTCCAGGGCTAGTGCTCTATCCACTGTGCCACCTAGCTGCCCCTCCTATAGTTTTCAAATAATGTTTCCATTTATTTGCAGCTTGGCTTTTGTTCCCTATCAAAATGCAGTGGTAACCTTTGCCTTTATGGTAGGGCCTATTATTGCATAAAGATGATAAATCTCAAAAGCCATTTCTACTTTCCTGTTTAGAAATAGAATAATCTGTGTATGCCATAGTCTCTAGCCAGCAGCAGCTCTGACTTTCTTACTATTCTTTTTGCTCTCAAACTTGGAAGCATTCTTTTACAATTTATTCCTCATAAATTTGTCTAAACCTTTTTTGGTGCCATTTAAATTATTCCTTGTCATAATATCTTTTTGCTTAAAGAATGCCCTAAGCTGATCATTTACAGATTTGAAATACTGTTTCCTTTTGTTATAATCACTGAAATCTCTGAGGCTGCCTCTTTATATTGAGACTGAATGAGAATGAACATCAATCAGTGATCAGTCTTTCCAAAGGAAAGTTGCCAGTTTTTAGTTTGTTTCTCACAAAGAAGCAAACTTCCCATTAATTCTCCCACCCCTATCCTTTTGATTATTTTAGTTACCCATCTCAAGATCTACACCGTGTCTGTCTTATTAATATTGGTGAACAGAACTGCACAAAAGATTTCAGTTACTGCTGTACCACCAACCAAAAGGTTGGTAATAATAAGGACAGAAGGGTGTCTTTCTGTAATACCCTTCTGGATGGGTAGCAAGGCCAAACAATCCTGAAATCCATTGGACCTCAGTTGGATCAAATTGAAGAGGATTGATTAAAATAAAGGAGCCCTTCCAGTTCTAAGAGCCTATGTCCTTTGGTTTTATGGGTTTTTCCTTTACTAATAATTATTCAATTCAGAAAGCTGGAACTTTCCATGATTATATTTTGCTGGAAACTGGCTTTGCCTTAAATTCCCTGAAATCTTACTTCCCTTTCACTATTTGTCAACTTTTCATAGTACCATGAAAAGCTGGCCTCTAGTATATAATGGCATGATATTTGCACGTGACCTAGAGACTTTGGATGAAATACTTCTTACAACATACTCACCTTTGGAATCCCTAAAGCCCAAGGAGAGACGACACAAGCAGCACACTAACACCACCTGACCTTTGTTTTTCAGAGCATGAATTAGAGTAATGTGGAATGTGGAGAAGGCCCCCTTCATTTGCACTCTTCCCCACACTTGGCAGCATACATATGCATAACCCTGAATCTTAAGAATATTGAACTTGATGGCTTCAAGAAGAGCGGGTGGTTAAGCACACAGATGGACCATGCTGGGGATGAACTAAGTGAGACCTCAGATGTTGCGTACTTGGTGTACCAGCCTCTGGTCTCCAAGGGAGCTCCAATGTGAATATGTTAGTTTTAAAAATGAGTAAAGAGAAAAAGGGAATCCAAGGATGCCACTCTGGCCAGCACTTGTATGCAAGTTCTAATTCTCTTCTGAGTGGGTGATACGGGGTCTCTCAATCAAAAGCTCATGAAAATTCTCTTATTTGGTACAAGATCTAAAACAGACAGGTTTCATAGATCCAAAGACACCAGCCCCAACCTGAACTGTAATCCAGCTTGCCCACACCTGTCTCCCATGTTTGTTTAACCTTGTTACTGACAATGGGGTCTGTTATACCTCCGAACACTTTAGGTAGAATCCACATCATGACTCCAACAGAATTCTTGCCTCCAGATTCCCAGATTGACTGTATAGGCACTCATGTTTTGATGGGGGTTTCCATTGTCGATGTACTCCTACAGCAAGGGTGACTCTGGCTGAAGGATTCCACTGTGATGTCTCTGGGAAAGTGAGAGCAGGAGAGGTGTGTATCCAAGGGCATTGGGAGAAGGGGAGGGGAAATGCCAAGGTAGAAGATTGTTGTCTTGGTAACCAGGAAAATAGAATCTGGTAATTAAGAAAGTCTGAACTTGACTATTAACAAAACTCCAGGGAAATTAGAATGGAGTTCGGACATTGTGAAATTTGTGTCTGAGGTGGCAGAGAAGGGGAAGGTTTTCAGTGAGCAGACATTCAAGAAAGGGTGTTTTTTTAAGAAATGGCATATATAGTGATTGAAGAAATGGTCCTGGAGTCAGAATATAGAACACCATATAAGTATAATTATTAACTTCGCCTTTACTGACACTGACTGAAACCACCTGGAGCTCTGGAAGGGGCATAGCAGAGAGAACATCCCCTTCTCTGACCACTAGACTGAGAAAAGATTGAGGTGAAAAGGTTGAGTATAGTTGAGTGCTAAGTTGAATGTTACAGCTTTGATCCTTTCAATCGCTAAGGGACCAAACCTCTGGGAAGTAGAGACAAAAAAGATGTCTTCCCCCATTGGATCAAGGGATCGACAACTGTCCATCTTTGCTCTTTGAGAGGCTCTAGGTTGTGACTCCAGGGATCCCAGCGAACCCAGGGGGTGCAGGGAGGGCTTCTAGAGTAGATCAGTGTCAGATAAGCAATAAGCTCATTTGGACCCTTGCCTTTTGATGTCCCTGCTTGACCTGCTTCGTGGCCAAGATATAGAAACTTCACATTTTGCAGTGAATTAATTTGAAAATGAAATTGCATCTCAATGGGCTGATGTCAGCATCAGAGTTCACTAGTGTTTAATTAGAGTCACTCAGTCTTATTTAAGCAGCTCCCAGGAAATCATCCTGGCCAAATAATTAAAGAGAATAAAGGTTAGATTTGGATTTCTGGCAAAGTTTGTATTGCATTCAGTGTCTCCAAAACATGAATTTCATTAACCTTTCATAGGGAGTCAAATTGCTTTCAACTGGTTGTCTTACTAATTAAAACTGAGTCATTATTTGGAAGTCATGTTTTTATTCTCCTTTGTGCATGTGCACTTGTTCCCTCTGCCCCATCATTATATGCTCTTTAAGAATCAGTCATGTGGAGAAACCTTATTTTATACTCCAGGCATGGATCTGTTGTATATTCCCCCCCTCCCACTCCAAGCCATTGCTTATCCATTGAGGGTTTGAAAGAACAAGAACACACTGGGATTGCAACAGAGAGTTTTTAGTTAGATATATTGCAGCCAATGATGCAAAGTCAGTTTTGTTTGTTTTTTCTTTATGCATAATATTCCCCTAGGGTATGAACTGAAAAATGAAGGGGGTGGACTGACAGCACTGAGGAGGTATGGTGTGACCTGTAGGGGCTGGACGCCAGAACTGGGGTGAAATCTAGGTTCCCTCTAGGTTTAGAGGCCCTGTGTGTAAAAAGATATTTGGTTTGATTCCTGGTTATAACACCAACTGGGTGATTTTGGGCAAGTCAACCTCTAGAAACAGGGTTTCTTAATTTACAAAATGGGGATGATTAGAACTGCAGTGTCTACTTTATGGGGTTATTGTGTACAAAGTGCTTGATAAATGTTGAGGTGTCCTGAATGTGAGTTATTAATATAGTCTGTGGCAGTGACCCTCTGTCAATACCAGGACAGCATGGAGCTCCTCTAGGAGAGAGGGATGTGTGTTCCTCTTTGAGTGGCTCCCGAGACCCTGTTTCCTATGAGCTTGAGTTTGGGATAGTCTTTGGAAGAGAAGTCTTTGGTCCAGCACCTTGTCAGATTTCATTCATTCAGACAATTAAATGTTAAGACAATTGCATGCCAGATCAGATGAGAATTCTGAAACTCCTAGGAGACTTCTGACAGGTAGAACCAAGAGATGTGGGGCTTTATGGCAGCAGAGATTCCACAGAGCATCTCACAGATTACAAGGCTAGGCCTGTGAAGCAGTGAGCAAGAGAGGGTGGTGCCAGCAACTGATCCCTTTTTATCAAAGAGTGCACCTGGTCTAAGTTTTTAGGACATATGACTTTGCTTAGAAACATAGATTAGCTAATGTTCCATTAGTAGGCATTCTGCCTGCTCAATGAGTCCATGTTGATACATCCATGTGGACAACACGTCTGGTAGTGCAGATCAAAACCCATCCATACTTTCTTGCCCATTCAACTCTGTTGTCCCTTCTATTCCAGATTCCATCTTGGCTTAACATTGAGAATCAACCCAGATCTCATCTTAGCCTTAGAGTCCTGTGTCACCTTAAAGAGGAAGCAGCCTTCCCCAAAAGGCCACTCTCATTCTTGGGGGTGAGGAGATGGGAGGATAGAGGGGGTCCAATTTTCTAACAAACCCTGTCCTCTCACTTTCTTATAATTTTATAGTTTTAAGTCCCTATTATTGCTCAGGCTAATTACTGCCTCTGCTTAGAACGCACCTGCTTCTACCTTTTCAAAAAGCCCAGCTGCCATAGGGAGGCCAGACTCCTTTGGTTGGGAGTTCAGGCTGTCTAAGATAGGACTACAACAGTGCATAGTTGGAAGTAGAATGGAGAGCAGAGCTTAGGAGATGAATAACTGCGAAGTTGGGGTGCTCATCTGCTGAGAAGAGAGGATGGAGGGAGGTGCTGGGGAGTCTTCTAGCGAACCTCTAGAAAAGTAGGTTTGAACCTGAGAGAGATGGTTAGGGAAAAACAAAAAAAGATTTCTGGGAAGCCCAGAGGGACTGGTTGAGATT
Organism: Macrotis lagotis; assembly: GCF_037893015.1. Classification (NCBI taxonomy): domain Eukaryota; kingdom Metazoa; phylum Chordata; class Mammalia; order Peramelemorphia; family Peramelidae; genus Macrotis; species Macrotis lagotis. The sequence continues at coordinate 92,533,681 of NC_133658.1, read as the reverse complement.
GTTCAGTTGTTTCCCAGGCCTGTCGGGTCTGACTCTTTGTGACCCTATTTGAGCTTTTTCTTAACAAAGATAACTGAAGTGGTTTGCCATTTCCTTCTCCATGGTTGAGGTTAGATGACATGACATCCATAGGGGACTAATCAGCAGAGGTATGTGACTTCTAATGACTTTAGCAGCTGCAAGAGGGAACAGAGGAAGCCTATGGTGAAGGGTAAAGGAGGTAAAATCTTTCAAAATGCTCTCATTTCTTTTTTGTTTAATAGTGTTTTAATTTTTTCAATTATTTGTTAAGGCAGTTTTCAACATTTATTTTTTGAAAGAGCCTGAGTTCCAAATTTTTTCTTTCCCCAAGATGGTAGGTAATCTGATATAGGTTATACATGTGCAGTCATATGAACCATTTCCACAATAATCATGTTGTGAAAGAAGTATTTCTTTTTTGTTTTTTTTTTTTTTGTAAGGCAAACAGGGTTAAGTGGCTTGCCCAAGGCCACACAGCTAGGTAATTATTAAGTGTCTAAGACTGGATTTGAACCCAGGTACTCCTGACTCCAGAGCCGGTGCTTTATCCACTACGCCACCTAGCCGCCCCTTTTGTTATTTTTTAATGAACAAAAATCCATTTTTCCTTCCATCCATCTACCACTTCTTCCTCCTGAAGAAAAAAAATAAAAACAAAACCTTGAAACTAATATTAAAGGAAAACAGATTCCTACATTGGGAATGCTCAAAAATTTATCTCAGTCTGTAGCCTGAGACCATCATCTTTCTGGCAGAAAACAGGCAGCATACTTCATGGGTCCTCTTGAATTGTGGTTGGGAACTGCAGTAATCAGATTTCATTCACTCAGAGTTCCTGAGGCAGCTAAAAGAAAAATGTGCAGGGTCTGTTATCGGATACTTCCTAGCTGGGTAAGTCTCACTTTCCTCATCTGTAAAATGGGGCTAATAGCTCCTCTGTCCTGGTATTCTTTTGTGGGAATCAAGTGAGATCAAGGTAAAACATGAATAAATCCTCTTTTCCTTCAGTCTTTCAAAGTTCTTCATCTTCATGATATCATTATTTTATAAATTGTTCTGGTTCTCACCTGCAGCAATTCAGACAATAAGTCTTCCCAGATTTCTTTGAAACCAAACATCCCTTTCTTCCTGATTTGCAGTATAAATAGCATTCCACTATATTTATGTAGTATACTTTATCTTACTATTTCCCAATTGCTGACCACCCTCTTGGGTTTCCATCACAAGAAGAATTGCTGTAGATATTTTGGGGCAGATGGAACCTTCTTTCTCTTATCTGGGGGGTATAGGGTTTCTTCAAGAAGATTCAACTCGCATTTCCTGCTTGGACCTTTTTGGAGCCTCCTGAACTTAATGTGTTCTTTCTTTCAGATTTTTTTTCTAGATCACTTTGATCTCCTTTGTCTCTCTCAGAATGTAAGTTTCTTGAGAGTAGGGACTTGTGTTCCTGTTAGAGTATCCCCAACACTGACCAAAGTGCCTTGTCCATAAGAGACATCTATTAAACAGTGTTGATTGAATGAATTCTGTGTCACCTGTTCTCAAAGGCATCAGTTTTAAAACTCTTGCCCATCTGACTGATCCCCATTGTCTAAAAAAGTGGGGAAAAGAGCAGCTCTTATACAAATCCCTATGTTTAAGCTTAATAATGTTTAATAAGAAATGTAATTAACTACTATAATTTAATTGTGCAACAAGCATCTCCTGTCTAACTCAAGGAGTTTCCATGGAAACCACTCCTGTTTTGGTGGCTACTAATCAAAGCTTTATTAAGGGACCATCTGTAGGCTTTCCTACCTTTATAAACAAGCCTACTCACTCCCCCTTGATGAACTTTCCGGGGCAAACACCCCTGATTGCTATAATTACAGGGAGAGGCACAGCTCATAGCCTTAAACTTCTTTAACTTACTGCAAAAGAGAAGGAGGGTCTTCCAGCACCTCTCCTGCCAAGTCATGGAAATAGTGTTCAGGCCATTGCCTCTCCACTATCCTCTTTTCAAAAAAGCAGGTCTCTCCTTCATCCCCAAAGTTGTAACATTATCACTGGACCTTCCAGGTATTCCAGTTCTGGTAACTCATCTGTTGACTTCCAGGGAGTTCAAGGACTGGTTTACATTCTTTTTCAGCAACTCAACTCTTGCCCTCATACTTTCTGATTTCATCATATATATTTATGCTTTCTCAACTAATGTTTTGTCCTTCATTTTCAAAGAAGACCACGACATCATGGAGATGATGCCATGACAAGCATGTGAATTGTATTTGAGTGGGGGGGAGGCCATGCTAAGTCACTAGTCTCACTTTCTCCTCCAGAGCCATCTGGGTCCAGTGGCCAGATATGAATCACGATGACTGGAGATGGCCCTGGATACAAATACTTCAACTTTCTAGTTCATTAATCTATTTAGTTCTACTGTTGACCTATTTCTTGATTCCATCTCTGTTACACACAGGGTTATTCCCTTTATCTTGTCATTGCCCACAAATGTTCCAATTCCATGTTTATGAATCCCCAAATTCCATTCCTGCTCATAATCTTTATCATTCCATCATGTCTCATTATCTTTATCCCTGTTCTTCCTCCTCATCATGACATCCATTGACTCTCTGCCTCAGTTTTTTTCCCAGATCATGCTGCATTGGCTATACTGTTCTCCTTTTGCTATTTCAATCCTTCAGAGAAATAATTCAACTCCATTTTAGCTTTTCTTTTCAAATCTTTTGCCCCCTTCTCTTGTTATCCATCATGTCTTGTCAAATTCCAACAGTGGAATATTCCTCTCATCTTTCAATTTAATTCATATGCTGCTGAATAGAGAGCAGTTTGGGTTTAGCATGTTTTTTATATTATCTAATCTCAACTGAACCCCTATTGCACCAAAGCAATAATTCTACTCATTCTTAATCTATTCATTATTCCATTCTCCACAGAGGCTAAACACTCCCATGGCATCCCCTTCCTTGATCTCTCAGCTGAGGACCTTATCATATATTTTGCTGAAAAATAAAATCATTCAGAAGAGTTTCTTCTTCTTCCTCCTTCATCATTTCATTTTCTCCTTCATTCCATGGATGAAAAGTGACTTTTCATGCCAAGACCACCCCATCTACATCTAATATTGATTCCATCCTCTTTTTTTTTCCCCTAACAGATTTGGCTCTCCTGTCATCTCAACCTCTCTTTTATCTTCAATCTCTCCCTTTGTATATAGGCGACTTCCTTAAATCATTTTCACCTGATCCTATCATACCTGTTTGCTTTCCTTCTTAGAAAAAATTATTGAGAAAGCAATCTGATTAATGCTGTCTCTTTTTGTCTTCTCATTTGCTTCTAAACTGGGGGTGGAGAACAATTTTTTCTACCAGGGGCCATTTAGCTATTTACAACATCATTCTCGGGCTATATTTGGTTAAACATTTAATTCACCCCCAAAAGCTCTTAGATTTATTGAATTTTGAGTCCTGCCTATGATTGCCTTGGCAAAGCTAGACCAATAGAGTCCTTGAGCCAGAGATTTCCTGCCCCATTCTAAATTTTCTGTAATTTGGTTTCTAACCTCAACATTCAATAAAAATTACCCTCTTCCAAGGTACCACTGAGGCAGTGACTAGAATCTGCACCTGGAGTCAGGAAGACCAGTGTTCAAATCCAGCCTCAGATACTTTCTAACTGTGTGACCCTGGGCAAGTCACTTAACCTCTGATTGCCGAACAAAAGGATTCACTGGAGAAGGAAATAGCAAACCACCCCATTTTCTTTGCCAGGAAAACCCCATGGAGTTAGTTTACAGAGTCACAAAGAGTCAGATACAACTGATCTACTGAACAACAATTAAAAGTTAGCAGTGATCTCTTAATTCACATTTGATGGAGTTTCCTGTTCTGTTTTTTCTTGACCTCTCTGCAACATTTGACATTGTTGATCAGTGTAAAAACTGAGGTCTCTCAAAAAAATCAGTTTAGAAAAAATAAAGATGGAGGGGGGTGGAGCCAAGATGGCAGCAAGAAGGCAGGAATTCCTGGGAACTCGTTCCCCAAAAAACTCCAAAAGCCATCAAATTATGACTCTAGGCAAAATTTAGAGGGTCAGAACCCATGGAAAGACTTAGTGATACAATTTCCCAGTCCTAGACAACTAGAAATTCTGCAAAAAAAGTTCTGCTCCACTGGGACCAGGGCTTGGAAAAAGCCACCGCAGCCACAGCACAAGGCAGCCAGGCCAGATGCCTAGATCCCTGGGGGTGCCTGGGTCTGTGGCAGAGGGGGCAGTTTCCAGACCTCCTGGCCCAGGGATCACAAGGGACAGCTGGAAGGTGAGAGAACTCTGCCACACCAGAGTGCCGGCCTCAGAGCAGCCCTGTGGTAGACTTCATTTTTCAAGAAATAGTACAGCAAAATTGCTCTGAGATCCTAGAAGCAGAGGGTGAATTAGGAATTGAGGGAATTCACTGATCACTTCCTGAAAGAGATCCCAATAGAAAAACTTCCAGAAATATTATAGCCAAATTCCAAAACTCCCAAGTCAAAGAGAAAATATTTAAAGCTTCCAGAAATACACAATTCAACTACCATGGCTCTAAAGTCAGGATTACATAGTATCTGGCAGCATCTACATTAAAGGCTCATAGGGATTGGAATATGCTATTCTGGAAGGCAAAAGATCCTGGTTTACAACCGAGAATCAACTCCTAGCGAAACTGAACATCCTCTTTCAGGGGAAAAGATGGACTTTCAATGAAACAGGGGACTTTCAGACTTTCCTATTGAAACAACCAGAGCTGAACAGAAAGTTTGATCTCCAAGTACAGGACTCAGGTGAACCATAGAAAGGGTGGATGAGAAGGACTAACTATGAAGAATTTATTGATGTTGAACTGCTTGTGTTCCTGCATGGGAAGATGATATTGATAACTCATGAACTTTCTCATTTTTAAGAGCTGTTAGAAGGAGCATATATAGACAGGGCACAGGAAGGAGCAGAATATAATGGTATAATGTAGTAAAAAAGGTGGAGTCAATGGGTGATAAAGGAAAGTACTGGGAGGAAGGGAAAGGAGAGGAAGAAGCTAAGAAATTTCAAATAAGAGTCAAGGAAAAGCTATTTCAATGGAGTGGAATGGGGAAGGTGAGGGGGAATGAGTGAGCCTTCATTCTCATCAGAAATGGCTCAGAGAGGAAATAACATATACACCGCATGGGGTATAAAAATCTATTTTACCCTAGAGAAAAATGAGAAGAAAGGGATGGGATAAGGGGGAATGGGTCAAGTGAAAGGGGGAATAGATGATAGAGAAGAGGGAAGATGAAGGGAGAGGGTACTCAGATACAACACACTTTTAAACGGGGACAGGGTGAAAGGAGAGAGAATAGAATAAATGAGAGTGGGAAGGAATAGAGTGGAGGGAAATACAGCTAGTAATAGCAACTGTGGGAGAAATAGTGAAGCACCTTCTCTGGTGGACTTATGATAAAGGAAAGCAACTCACCCCAAAGACAGAGTCATTGGAATCTGAACAGACAAGTACATTTATTAAAGATTTTATTTATTTTGAGTTTCACAATCCCCCCATCTTACTTCCCTCTCCCCCACTCCCCACAGAAGACAATACATTGTTCCAAATTGAGTATGATGAGAGAAATCGTATCTTTAAGGAAGAAACATGAAGTATAAGAGATAACAAGATCATACAATAAGATATCTGGGTTATTTTTTTCTAAATTAAAGGGAATAGCCCTTGAACTTTGTTCACATTCCACAGTTCTTTCTCTGGATACAGATGGTATTCTCCCTCACAGACAGCCCAAAATTGTCCCTGATAGTTGCACTGATGGAATGAGCAAGTCTATCAAGGTTGCCCCCATACTTTTGTTAGGGTGTAAGGTGTTTTTCTGGTTCTGCTCATCTCGCTCCGCATCAGTTCATGCAAATCCCTCCAGGCTTCCCTGAAATCCTGTCCCTCCTGGGTTCTAATAGAACAATAGTGTTCCATGACATACATATACCACAGTTTGTTAAGCCATTCCCCAATTGAAAGACATTTGCTTGATTTCCAATTCTTTGCCACCACAAACAGGTGATGTTTTTACCCTTTTTACCCTTTTTCATCATCTCTTCAGGGTATAGAGCCAGTAGTGGTATTCTGGATCAAAGGGTATGCTCATTTTTGTTTCCCTTTGGGTGAGTTCTAAATTTCTCTCCAGAAAGGTTGGATGAGTTCACAGCTCCACCAACAATGTAATAGTGTCCCAGATTTCCCACAGCCTTTCCAACAATGATCATCATCCTTTCTGGTCATATTGGCCAGTCTGCTCTCTCACAATTCTTGAGGTTTCTCATTTTTTGGGGGGGGGGTTATATTTACTCTCACAATAAGATTATTGTAATATAAAATAAATAAAACAAAAAAGAGGTGGATACATTTACCTCTAGGTTTCCTGACAGTGCTCTTTCCAGGTTCTCCTATCTGTCTGATGCTTCTCAGTTTCCTCTGCTGTGTTTTTTTTATCCATGCCACACCATTCACCATGGATGTCTCCCAAGATTCTGCCATGGGTCCCTTTCTCTTTTTGCTCTATATCATCTCACTTGTAACTTCATCAACTCCCTTAGGTTCAATTATTAGCTTTTGGCAGATGATTGTCCAGCCCTCACCCTCTTTCATGACCCATATCACTAGTGGTCATTTGGACATCTTGAACTAGATGACCTATAGACACTGGAAACTCAGCATATCTAAAACAGAACCCAAGATCTCTCTCCAAACACTCACCTCTTCCTAATTTGCCCCTCCCTATTGAGATATAACTGTTCTCATTGTCACCTTTCTGTCATTCTTGGTGTCTTGCTTACTCTTAGTCCACACATCCAAAATGTTACCCAATCCCATCATTTCTGTCTTTACATCTCTTGCATCTCTATCCACTCTTCTTATCACCTCTTTTCTGATGAATGATTGCTATAGTCTTCTAGTTCCTGTCCTTGACTCAAGTCTCTCCCACTCCAATCCACTTTCCTCTTACCTGCCAAACAAATGTCATCTGTATCCTGAGAAAGAATTGTGGAGTTTGAACAAAGACCATTGGTTTGTGACTTTACTCAGTAAATTCCAGTGACTCTCCATTCCCTCCAGGATCCAACATCAAATTCTCTGACCCCTTCCTACCTTTTCCATTCTTCTTATTCTTTATTCCTTTCCATTCGCTATACAGTTCAGCTACATTGTCTTTTCCTTGAATATAACATTCTATAACCCTTTTCCATGCCTTTGGGCCCCTGTGTCTGAAATGTTTTCCCTCCTGACTTCTATCTCTTAGATTCTTTGCCTGGCTTAGCTTCCAGATTCTACTTAAATTCCTTCTTTAATAGAAGTCCTTCCCTGCTCCTCCAGTGTGAATACTTTCTTTGAGAAGATCTGTATATATCTTTTCTGTATCTGTTTATTATAAAGGGGCAGGAGGATTATGTTTTCTGAAGTAAATTTGTTAGTGAGTATGCCTTCTGGTGATCTTTTTTTAAATTTAAGGCAATGGGGTTAAGTGACTTGGCCAAAGTCATACATCTAAGTAATTATTATTTTTTTGAAAAATTTTATTTTGAATTTTACAATTTTCCCCCTAATCTAGCTTCCCTCCCCTCCCCCCACAGATGGCAGCTTGATCTAAGATGAATGTGAAGAGAGAGAAATCATATCCTTAAGGAAGAAACATAAAGTATGAGATATAGCAGAATTACATAATAAGATAACATTTTTTTAAATTAAAGGTCTTTGGTCTTTGTTCAAATTCCACAATTCTTTCTCAGGATACAGATGACATTCTCTGTCACAGATATCCCAAGATTGTGCCTGATTGTTGCCCCAGCTAGGTAATTAATTAGGTGTCTGAGGTTGGATTTGAACTTAGGTCCACCTGATTCCAAGGCTAGTGCTGTATCCACTGTACCACCTAGCTGCCCTGAGTATGCCAGCTGAATTAAATATGCCTTTGTCCTTCAAAGTCTGAGGCTCAGGGTTCAAATCCTGAATTTGATAAGTTACAGTGGACAATTCACTTAGCCTCCCTGCTGGACAGACTTCAGTATGTAAAATGAGACATTGGACTAGCTTTTGATTTTTTTGTCAAACCAATGGAGAATGTGGCTTTATGTCTAAGTTACTTGGATCTGGGAAACTTCCTGAACAACTTAATCCAGGGAAGAAAATTTTCATTGGAATCAAAAGGTTTGCAGTTTTCCTCCCAATGAGCTCCAAGCTGTTAAGGAGGAGGTCTCCTTTTTGGCAACTCCCTATCAGGCTGCCACTGTCACCCTTCACATCTTCTGGACCCTTTGGGAGGTCACTGGTAAGTTCAGTGTACAATCACGAGGTCAGCAACAGCCCAAGCATCAAGGAGAGTCTTGGTCCAGATCAAAATGAGTCCATCTTCTAAATGGAAATTTTGAAGCTTATTGAATTTGATTGAAAATGATTATGCTGCTGAAATATTCAATTATCCATTAGCATCAAACAGCTGGCAAAGCAAATTGATTTTGCTTCTTAATCAGGGGCCCTTAAGCTGTGGAGGGAAGAGGAGGAACTTGCTTCTGGAATCTCATCTCCATAGACACCTCCCAAAAGCCCCAGGTGAGTTATGAAGCAACTGGCTATAGTCTCTTCATCTCAACTCTGAGAGAGGGAAAAGTTTGAGCTACAGCAGCAGTTAGGAAGCTTTAGACCAGAGGGCTTGGCGAAGTCTATGGAGCCCTTCTCAGAATAATGTTTTTAAATGCATAAAACAAAATCCAGTGGATTTGCAAAGGAAAACCAATTTTTAAAAATAACATTATAAAAAATATAAAAATACAGGTTAAGAACAGATTCTTCTATCTTTTTACCAAAACGTTTAAGATTTATTCACCAATAAATAGTTGGTTAAAGGCTATATAAATGGGCAATTTTCACAGGAAGAAATCTAAACTATCAATAATTATATGAAGAAATGCTCTAAATTATTAAGAAATAAAGAAATGCAAATTAAAACAACTTTGAGGTTATGCCTCACACCTACGGGACAATGACAAATGTTGGAAGGGCCATGGGAAAAGCAGTGAATTGGTCGTGCTAGTCTGGAAAGCAATTTGCATTTATGCCCAGAAGGTTATGAAACTGTGCATAACATTTTTTTTTTTGTTTTTGCAAGGCAATGGGGTTAAGTGGCTTGCCCAAGGCCACACGGCTAGGTAATTATTAAGTGTCTGAGGCTGGATTTGAACTCAGGTACTCCTGACTCCAAGGCCAGTGCTCTATCCACTACGCCACCTAGCCGCCCCTTATGTGCATAACATTTGATCCAGTTTTACCATACTAGGCTACATTCTCAAAGAAATCAAAAAAAAGAGGAAAAGGTTTTATGTACACAAAATACTTTATAGCAGCTTTTTTCATGAGCCTCAAATTGGAAACTAAGGGAGATGCCTTCCTATTGGAGAAGGGTTAAACAAATATATGAACATAATGGAATATTATTGTGTTAGAAGAAATGATAAAAAGGACATCAGAGGAAAACTGGGGAGACTTTCATGAACTGATATAGAGAGAAATGAGCAGTAAACAATCTTACATAATGTGTATAACAACATTATTAAAAAAAGAAAAATAAGTCTGAAGGACTTTAGATCTGATTAGTGCAATGATAAACCATGAATTCAAAAGAATGAAGATAAAATACATCATTTACCCCTGACCAAGAAGTGGTGAACTTAGAATGCAGAAAGAGACAAACATTTTTTGAGCATGGCAAATGTAGAAACCTATTTTGCTAGACCATACAGCTATGTATTAGTGATTTTGTTTTCCAATTTGCTTGTCTTTTTTTATTTTGTTCAATGGATATGGCAAATAGTGAAAGGAACAGATTAATTAAAAAAATAAAATTTAAAAAAAGGACAAAAAAATGCTCTGCTTTAGACAGTTCTTTGAGGCAGTTTCTTATTGGAAGTTGAATATGGAATATTGTCCTTATCTCAACTTCTTGAATTCCTGTGTTTTTCAAAGGTCACTTCCTACATGAAAACCTTCCAGGTTCCCTCAGACCTTTTATGTCTTGAATCTCCTAGCATTTCATTTTTATCTCTCTAATTTTCTTTTTTTTTAGGTTTTTTTTTTTTTTGCAAAGCAAACAGGGTTAAGTGGCTTGCCCAAGGCCACACAGCTAGGTAATTATTAAGTGTCTGAGACCGGATTTGAATCCAAGTACTCCTGACTCCAATATCTCTCTAATTTTCTAATGTTCTTTAATACTCATTGGCATCTCTCTAATATTCATAATACTACTCAGGTAGGTGTGGTTGGAGTTAACAGCTCAAGCTGGGTCTTTTCTTCACCCAGTCCCTTCCTCGGAGTTACCTGAAATATAAAGTCCATTCTATAGAGTTGATTCTAATTATTGCATCAAACAACCAAGACACACCTAGGGAAAGAGAAATCCCACAGAGACACAAACCTCCACTGTGGTACAGTGGAAAGATCACTGGTTCTGAGTGTTTAACCTCCTTTTCACAACCTCTTTTGGTCTTTTTATCCATGATTTCATCAATGCTTCTTTTTTTTTTTTTTTTTGGTTTTTGCAAGGCAAATGGGGTTAAGTGGCTTGCCCAAGGCCACACAGCTAGGCAATTATTAAGTGTCTGAGACCGGATTTGAACCCAGGTACTCCTGACTCCAAGGCCGGTGCTTTATCCACTACGCCACCTAGCTGCCCTACCCCAGTGCTTCTTAAACTTCATTAGATAATGTCATGTTCATTGTTTCTCTCATTCTTTGAAAGTCTCTGTGTATGGGAAGATATGACACACATGTTCATTTGTTGGAAAATAATAACAATAAAAGCAATGCTGTCATTTTCATTATAGTGTAAAAGTGGGGAGAGTGTGGAACTTGCTGAAAAAACACTTTAATAATAATGATTATTCAGTCATGTCTGACTCTTTGTGACCCCTCTTGGGGTCTTCTTGGTAAAGATACTGGAGTGGTTGGCCTTTTCCTTCTCCAACTCATTTTACGGATGAGGAAACCGAGGCAAACAGGGTGAAGTAAACTTACCCAGAGTCACACAGCTAGTGTCTGAGGCCAAGTTTGAACTCAGGAAGATGAGTCTTCCTGACTCCAGACCCAAACCTCTAGGACACCACCTAGAAGCCCTAGTGATGTATGGTAGCTAATTAAATTAATTAAATTAAATTAATTAATGTATTAATAAATAAATAAATAAATTAAATTAAAAAGACTCCATTTCATAATGTCAATAAAGAACAGATTTCTGGCTCCCCTGTTTGATTAGCAGGTTCCTACTACTCAAAAGAGTGTAAGGGACCCGGTGGTTGTTTATTCTGTACCTCCAGCTTATCATAGTACCTTGGATTTTGAACTGAATACAGCAGTGTGAATTCAGGTACTTCATAAAAGGGAGAACAAAGAAGGAGCAAAAGCAGACACCCCCAGTTATTTGGAAGGGAACCTCGGGCTCCAGGTTTCTAGTTGACCAACCAATTCATAAAGGACCACTGAAGGGACAGAAATCACCAAACTTACCTGTGGATACAAACACAAAACAGTCCTTTCCCTTAAAAAAGCTTACTTTTTACTAGGGGAGCATTTCTCAAAAGTGTGGTCCAGGGAGACCCCAAGAGTTTATAATCAGGGAGTCCATGGGGTCAAAACAATTTTCATAATACTAAGACTTTTTATTTTTAATATGGCAAATATTGATAGAAATACACAAAAACTGTGTGTGTGTGTGTGTGTGTGTGTGTGTGTGTGTGTGTGTGTGTGTGTGTATTCTCATGGTTTTTAGAGTATAAAGGGGTCCTGAGACCAAAACACTTGAGAATTTATACTAGGAGAATATCTACCAGCTTTACTACTAAGTATTGGAATTTACAAATAAATAAACAAACCATAATGGGGATGGGACATTATCAACTAGGGACCCAGAAGGGGACCTTTAATAAAGGCAGTGGCCTGTGAATGGAACTAGGGGATCCAAAAGGTGAGAAGGGTAGTGATCCAGGTATCAAGGACAACTTGGACAAGACAGAAACAGTGGATCAAATGTTATGGTTATGGAAATTAGAAATTAGCTGGCTCCATTTTAGTCACGACCATTTTGGGAAAAGATGAGTAGCTTTTTATTAAAAAACATTAATTTCTTTCACTGCAGTCATTGTCTTATGGCACTTAGCTTTGTTCCATCAGTGAAATTAACTGTCAAGAGCCGAAATCTGACTTTTGAGCTCCCCCTCCCCCTTAATCCCAACAAGATGTTTATTCATCAGCACCTGCAATTATCCATATTCATCTCAGTCCACTGATGGCTCCCTGGGAAAGTCTATTATCTGGTCTGAGTGATTAGGTTCTGGAAAGGGAGACACAAAGCTCTGCAGCTGATGGCAGGGTTCCCCAGCAGCTAGGCTCAGGTTTTCTACAGACTGGGGTGCAGGGGGAAGGGGCTTCATGAAGGAGTGAATACAGGCAGGGCACTTTGGAAGGCTATTTGTTACCTGATTGACACGGGGCTCATAGAATGAAAACTGCCTAGTGTTTTGGAAATAAGGAAGACTTGATGTGCACATGGAAGATGTCTCTTGTTTCAACTCAGCAAACAAATTACACTGTAACATGAGTAACTCAAGGGTTGAGTAAATTAAGTATTTTATAATTATAAATAATATAAATAATTATTATAAGTATGAATTCATGACACCTGAACCTTTAGTGATAGATCATTTGTTAAAAGAAAGAGGGAGGCATTTTAATTCATTAGTAACAAGATTGTCCTTTGGTTTTAAATTGATTTTTATCATTTAAAATTGTATAAGATTGGTGTATCCTTTCTCAAAAGCCTCTTCTCTTTTAGGCTCTCCACTCTGCATCATATTATAGGATTTCTTCAAATTCTTTAAGTTGTCATTTCATTATGGGCAAGTCCTTTAACTTTTCCATGCTTTATGTCAATGGTTACAAACTCAAATGGGGGCAGAGGAGGGATAGGGTGGGATTAATCCACACATATATTTTATATCTATATCTATATCTATATCTATATCTATATCTATATCTATATCTATATATGGGATCCTCTGGCTTCATATTAACCTAGTTTAAAAAGTTAATATCTATATTCTTATTTCTTTTTATAAATATTTCCTAATTATATTTTGATCTGGTTTGAGCTAATGTTAAGGCCTGGTTGCAAGGGCTTACATTACAGGGTGGCATGTTCGATTGACATCTTTGTTCTAGGCAATTCTTTAACTCTGATTAGTTGAAACTGAAAAACTTCTGCACCAAGGACAAGATGGGACTACTTAGTCCTTTGAATGGGGGGGGGGATCTGTATAAAATTTTCTTTGATAAAGGTTTAGTATCTAAATCATAGAAACAATAAATTTATATAAGAATCTTAGCCATTTCACAATAAGCAAGTGGTCAAAGGATACGAACAACCAGCTTTCAAAAGAATTGCAAAGTATACACAATCACATGAAAGAATATTCCAACTCACTATTAATAAGAGAAATGCAAATCAAAACAATCCTGAAGTTTCACTTCACACTCTGAATACTGGTCAAAATAACAAGAAATAGCCATAGTCAATTTTGGAGAGGTTGTAGAATAATAATAGTTTCACTGCATTGTTAGTAGAGCTAATGAAATAACCTTTAAGGAAAGCAATTTGGAATTAGGCAAATAAAGTGACTAACATGTCCATACCCTCCCAACTACTGGGTTTATATTCCAAGAAAATCCCCTCAATAATAATAATGATATTTTCATTCATACCAAAATATTAATAGCAGTAGGTTTTGTGATAGCTACAAATTGGAAACAAATACATTCCCATTGACCAGGGAATGGCTAAATAAACTGAAACATAAATGAAATGAACTATTACTGAACTGTAAGAAATGATGTATGTGGTGAAAAGAGAGAAGCATAGAAAGATCTACATGAAGTGATACAGTGAAATCAGTAGAGCCAAGATAATATATATATACTGACAACAATATAAACAAAACAAATCATCTCTCAATACCCTCTCCTAATCCTGTATCAGACTTTGCTGAAAAAACTGAGGCCATCTCTCATGACTCAGACATCCTTTATCTTCTTTACCTCTATCTCACATAGAGGAGGGACTCTTATTGCCAAGGCAAACAGCTCACATCCTCAATCCCACCCCCTTCTGGCAGACTGTTCCCTTTATTAACTTCCCCTCCATAATCTCCAGTCTCTCCCTAGTTACTGGCTCCTTCCTTGCTCGCCTCTTCCCCTACCATCCTTAACTCCAGATCTGACCATCCCTGATTAATACTGATCTAGAGCATTATCTCTTTAGGGGCTAACTCCTTGAATCATGTTGCCAGTGGTGTCAGGAAGACCTGAATTCAAATTTGACCTTAGACACTTACTCTATGACCTTGGGCAAATCACTCAACCTTTTGCCTTTGTTTCCTCATTGATAAAATGATCGGAGAAGGAAAATCAAACACTAATATCTTTGTCAAGAAAACTTCAAAAGGGGTCACAAAGACCAAAAAACCTTGAAAATTTGTCTACTTTTCCTTTCTTGCTTCTAGACCCTCTGAAGTCTCATTATTCAACTGAAAGTGCTCTAAATGGCCTTTCTCAAGCCTCATCACTCATGACATGTCTGCAGCATTTGACACTGTTCATTACCTTCTACTAGACATTCTCTCTTTTTTTAGGGTTTTTTTGAAAGATTTAATTTATTCTGAATTTTACAATTTTTTCCTTAATCTTGCTTCCCTCCCTGCCAATTCCCTCCCACAGGAAGGCAGTTTGCTAGTCTTTACATTGATTCCATGGTATGCATTGATCTAAGTTGAATGTGATGAGAGAAATCATATCCTTAAGGAAGAAAAAGAAAGTATGAGATATAGCTGAATTGCATAAGATAACATTTTTTAAATTGAAGGTAATAGTCTTTGGTCTTTGTTCAAACTCCACAATTCTTTCTCAGGATATAGATGGCATTCTCCATCGCAGATTTACCAAAATTGTGCCTGATTATTGCCGTTGGTATGAGCAAGTCCATTAAGGTTGATCATCACTCCCATGTTGCTGTTAGGGTGTACACTGTTCTTCTGGTTCTGCTCATCTCAGCATCAGTTCATGCAAATCCCTCCAGGCTTCCCTGAATTCCCATCCATCCTGGTTTCTAATATAACAATAGTGTTCCATCACATGCATATACCACAGTATATTAAGCCGTTCCCCATTTGATGGACATTCACTCAATTTCCAGTTCTTTGCCACCACAAACAGCTGCTATGAATATTTTTGTACAGGTAATGTTTTTACCCTTTATTATAATCTCTTCATGGTATAGACCCAGTATTGGTACTGCTGGATCAAAGGCTATGCACATTTTTGTTGCCTTTTGGGCATAATTCCAAATTGCTCTCCAGAAAAATTGGATGAGTTCATAGCTCCACCAACAGTGTAATAGTGTCCCAGATTTCCCACATCACTTCCTACATTGATTATTGTCCTTTCTGGTCATATTGGCCAGTTTGAGAGGTGTGAGGTGGTACCTCAGAGATTCTTTAATTTGCATTTCTCTAATAAGTAATCATTTGGAACAATTTTTTCATATGATTATGGATCACTTTGATTTCCTCAACTGTAAATTTCCTTTGCATATCCATTGATCATTTGTCAGTTAGGGAATGACTTCTTTTTTAAAAAAATTGACACAGTTCTCTGTGTATTTTAGAAATGAGTCCTATGTCAGAAATACTAGTCATTACACCCAAAGGGCAACAAAAATGTGCATACCCTTTGATCTAGCAATATCACTATTGGGTCTATACCCTGAAGAGATGATGGAAAAGGGTAAAAGCATCACTTGTACAAAAATATTCATAGCAGCCCTGTTTGTGGTGGCAAAGAATTGGAAATCGAGTAAATGTCCTTCAATTGGGGAATGGCTTAGAAAACTGTGGTATATGTATGTCATAGAACACTATTGTTCTATGAGAAACCAGGAGGGACAGAATTTCAGGGAAGCCTGGAGGGATTTGCATGAACTGATGCTGAGTGAGATGAGCAGAGCCAGAAAAACACTGTACACCCTAACAGCAACATGGGAGTGATGATCAACCTTGATGGACTCGCTCGTTCCATCAGTGCAACAATCAGGGACAATTTGGGGCTTTCTGCAATGGAGAATACCATCTGTATCCAGAGAAAGAACTATGGAGTTTGAACAAAGACCAAGGACTATTACTTTAAATTTAGAAAAAAAAAACTGATATCTTATTGTCTGATTTTGCTCTCTCCTATACTTTATGTTTTTCCTTAAGGATATGATTTCTCTCTCATCACACTCAATTTGAATCAATGTGTACCATGGAAACAATGTAAAGACTGACAAATTGCCTTCTGTGGAGGGTGGGGGGAGGGAAGTAAGATTAGGGGAAAAATAGTAAAACTCAAAATAAATAAAATCTTTTTAAAAAAAAGAAAAAAGAAATACTAGTCATAAAATTTGTTTCCCAATTTACTACATTTCTTTTGATCTTGGCTACAGTGGTTTTGTCTGTGCAAAAGCTTTTTAATTTAATGTTTATTTTTAATGGTTATCTCCATCTCTTCCTTAGGTATGACCTGCTTCCCCCTTCCATAGATTTGACAGGTAAACAAGCTATTCCTTGATCTTCTAGTTTGCTTATGATACTGTTTTTTATGTCTAAATCCTGTATTCATTTTGATCTTCTCTTGGTATAGGGTGTCAGGTGTTGGTCTAATCCAAGTTTCTGCCATACTAACTTTCAATTTTCCCAACAGTTTTTATTGAAAAGAGAGTTTTTATCCCAATAGCTGGACTCTTTGGGTTTATCAAACAGTAGATTATTACAATCAATTCCTGCTATTGCACCTAGTCTATTCCACTGATCCACCACTGTATTTCTTAGCCAATACCAGACAGTTTTGATGACTGATGCTTTATAATATAACTTTAGATCTGGTAAGCCACCTTCTTTTGCACTTTTTTTTCATTAAATCCCTGGAGATTCTTGACTTTTTATTTCTCCATATGAATTTACTTATAATTTTTTTCTCACTCATTAAAGTAAATTTTTGGAAGTTGATTGGTAGGGCACTACACAAGTAGTTTAATTTTGGTAGAATTGTCATTTTTATTATATTTACTTGGCTTATGTAGTAGTATATATATATATATATATGTATGTATGTATGCTTGGCCTTGATTAGTTGATCTTTGCCCAGTTATGTAAATTTGATTTTATTTGTGTGAGAAGTGTTTTGTAATTGTTTTCAAAAACTTTCTCAGCCTGCTTTCACAGACTCCCAGGTATTTTATATTGTCTGGTTATTCTGAATGGGATTTCTCTTTCTAGCTCTTTCTGTTGCATCTTGCTAGTTGTATATAGAAATGTTGAGGATTTATAAGAGTTTATTTTATATACTGTGACCTTGCTAAAGTTGCTAATTATTTATAGTAGTTTTTTAGATGATTTTTTGGGATTCTCTAGGTATGCCATCATGTCATCTGCAAAGAGTGAGAGTTTTGTCTCTTCCCTATTCTAATTCCTTCAATTTTTTTTTTTCTTCTCTCAAGAGCTGAAGCTAACATTTCTAATACAATATTGAATATAGTGGTGATAATGGGCATCCTTGTTTCACCCCTGATCTTTTTTTTTGTAAGGTAAACAGGGTTAAGTGGCTTGCCCAAGGCCACACAGCTAGGGAAGGAAGGGAATTATTAAGTGTCTGAGACCGGATTTGAACCCAGGTACTCCTGACTCCAGGGCTGGTGCTTTATCCACTACACCACCTAGCTGCCCCTTTCACCCCTGATCTTAATGGGAATGCCTCTAGCCTGTCCCCATTGCATATAATGCTTTTTGATGGTTTCAGATAGATACTGTTTATTATTCTAAGGAACAATCCATTTATTCCTATACTTTCTAGTATTTTTAGTAGGAATGTAAATTGGGAAACAAATTTTATGACTAGTATTTCTTTTTTCTTTTTTTTAAAAAGATTTTATTTATTTTGAGTTTTACTATTTTTCCCCTAATCTTACTTCCCTCCCCCCACCCTCCATAGAAGGCAATTTGTCAGTCTTTACATTGTTTCCATGGTATACATTGATTCAAATTGAGTGTGATGAGAGAGAAATCATATCCTTAAGGAAAAACATAAATGTTGATATAATCATATGATTTCTGATAGGTTTGTTATTGATTATAATTAATTATACTAACAGTTTTCCTAATATTGAACCAACCTTGCATTCCTGGGATAAATCCTACTTGGCCATAATGTATTATCCTAGTGATATCTTGTAGTCATTTTGCTAAAATTTTATTTAAGATTTTTGCATCTATATTCATCAGGGAGATAGGTCTATAATTTTCGTTGTTTTAACTCTTCCTTGGTATCAGCACCATATTGGTGTCATAGAAAGAGTTAGGCAGAGTTCCGTCTTCACCTATTTTTCCAAAGAGTTTATACAGAATTGGAACCAGTTGTTCCTTAAATGTTTGATATAATTCACTTGTGAATCCATTTGACCCTGGAGATTTTTTCTTAGGGAGTTCAATAATAGCTTATTGAATTTCTTTTTCTTAGATAAGGTTGTTTAGGCATTTGATTTCCTCTTCATTTAACCTGGGCAACTTATATTTTTGTAAATATTCATCCATTTCATTTAGATTATCAAATTTATTGGCAAAGAGTTGGGCAAAATAATTCCAAATTATTACTTTAATTTCCTCCTCATTGGTGGTGAATTCACCTTTTTCATTTATGATAATAGCAATTGTTTTCTTTTTCTTTTTAAATCAAATTGACCAGAGGTTTATCAATTTTATTGGTTTTTTCTTAAAATCAGCTCTTGGTTTCATTTTTAAATAGTTTTCTTGCTTTCAATTTTATTAATTTCTCCTTTAATTTCTAGAATTTCTAATTTGCTATTTTAACTGGGGTTTTAAGTTTGTTCTATCTCTTATTTTTTAGCTGCATAATTAGTTCATTGATTTCCTCTTTCTCTAATTTATTCATATAAATGTTTAATGATATAATATATCCCCTGACAGCCACCTTGATTTTATCCCATAGGTTTTGGTATGTTGTTTTATTATTGTCATTATCTAGGATAAAATAATTAATTCTTTCTATAATTTGTTGTTTGATCCATTCATTCTTTTTTTTTTTCCAGGGTTTTTTTTTTTTTGCAAGGCAAACAGGGTTAAGTGGCTTGCCCAAGGCCACACAGCTAGGTAATTGTTAAGTGTCTGAGACCAGATTTGAACCCAGATACTCCTGACTCCAGGGCCTGTGTTTTATCCACTATGCCACCTAGCCACCCCCTGATCCACTCATTCTTTAAAATGAGGTTTAGTTTCCAATTAATTCTGGGTTTATATCTCTCTGGCCCACTATTGCATGTGGTTTTTTATTGCATTATGATCTGAGAAAGATGTATTCAGTATTTCTGCCTTTCTGCAATTGATCATTAGGTTTTATGCCCTACTACATGGTCAATTTTTGTGTTAGTGCCACATACTGAAGAAAAGAAAGTATATTCCTTTCTATCCCCATTCAGTTTCCTCCATAAGTCTATCATATCTAGGTTGTCTAACAATCTATTTACCTCCTTAACTTCCTTCTTGTTTATTTTATGGTTATATTTATCTAAATGAGAGTAGGAGGTTGAGGTCTCCCACTAGTGGAGTTTTGTTGTCTACGTCTTCCTATAACTCCTTCAACTTCTACTGTAAGAATCTGGATGCTATTGGGATCATACATATTTAGCATTGAAATTACTTTATTGTCTATGGTACCTTTTATGGGGATATAGTTTCCTTCCTTATCTCTTTTAATGAGATGTTTTTGCAGCTGCTTTGTCTGAGATAAGGATTGCTACCCCTAGTTTTTTCCACTTCAGCTAAGCAAAATATATTTTGCTCCAACGTTTTACCTTTACTCTATATGTATCCCTCTTGTAAGCAGCATATTGTAGGATTCTGGTTTTTAATCCACTCTGCTATTCACTTGCATTTTAAGGGAGAGTTTATCCCATTCACATTCAAAGTTATAATAACTATTGCCCTCCATGTTATTTTCCCTGTTTGTATTTTTCCCCTTTTCCCCCTTTATCCATATTCCCTGGTATTTTGTTTCTGTATATCACTGCCTTCAGTGTGTTTGCCCCCCTCCAACCCCCCTCAGCTTCCCCCCCCCTTTCCCTCTTCTTCCTTCCCTTCCTTCTCTTGGTTCCCCTTTTCCCCTCCCCCTTTTAACACTTTAAAGGTAAAATAAGTTTCTTAACTGAGTGTATGTATGTTAATTTTAAGCCAATCAGATAAGAGTAAGATTCAGGCAGTTCTCACCTCCTTCCTTCTTCCCCTCTATTGCAGTTTCTTTGTACCTCTTAATGTAATGAGATTTACCCCATTCAGTCTCCTCCTTCCTCCCATCTCTTTACTTTTCTCCTTTTTAAGGAGGTATTGTTTTTAAATCATTCTATCTGAGTCACAGAATAGTCATGAGTGTCCATCACTTCTGGTGCAGTATATTCTCTCTACTAGAATTACAATTATTGAGAATTATTAGTCTTTCTCCCAGATATGGATATAGCCAGTTTTATCTTATTGGATAACAGTTTCTCAAATAAGTCATGAGTGTCCATCTCTTCTGACTAATTAAATTCTCTCTAATAGTCACAATTCTCTAGAGTTATTAAAGTCTTTCTCCCAGGTAGGGATATAGCCAGTTTCATTTTATTTGATAACAGTCCCCCCCCCCTTTTTTTATTTTACCTTTTCATTTATCTCTTGATTCTCCTGTTTGAAGTCCAAATTTTCTATTAAGCTCTGGTCTTTTCATCAGGAAAAACTGGAAGTCTCCTATTTCATTGCCCCTAGAAGAGAAGGTTCAGTTTTGCCAGATAATGGATTCTTGGCTGCATTCTAAGTTTCCTTGCTTTTTTGGAATATTGAATTCCAGGCCCTTTGATCCCTTAATGTTGCTATTGCCAGGTTCTGTGTAATTCTTACTGTGGCTTCTTGGTATCTAAATTGTTTCTTTCTGGATGCTTGCTTTTCTCTTTTATCTGATAGTTCTGAAATTTGGCAACAATATTCCTTGGTGTTTTTATTTTGGGATCCCTTTGGGGGATTGATGTATTCTTTCAATAACTATTTTGCTCTCTGGTTCCATGATATCAGGGCAGTTTTTCATCACTAAATCCTGTAATATTGAGTTCAGGCTCCCCCCCAACCTAATGTTTTCAGGAAGACCAATAATTTTTAGGTTATCTCTTCTTGATCTATTCTCGAGGTCAGTGGTTTTGCTGATGAGGTATTTTACATTTTATTCTATTTTTTCCATTTTTCTGGTTTTAACAGATTCTTGTTGTCTCATGAAGTCATTGGCTATATTTTCTTTTTGCATTTGTCCAATTGTACTTTCCAAGGATTTGTTTTCTTATTGCAAGGTGTTTATCATATTTTCTTGGGTTTCTTTTCCCAAATTTTCCAATTGATTTTTAAACTCCTTCCTGATTTCTTCAAGGAAGTCTTTCTTTGGTGGAGACCAAATCATATTCTCCTCAGAGGTTCTACACCTCTCTGAGTTAGGGTCTTTTCCTTCTAGGAATTTTTCTATGGTCCCCCCTGTCCACTGGCCTCTCTTCATTTTCCTAAGATCTTTGGTTCACAGAGATTTGCTGTTGGAATCCCTAGAGGCTTTACTCACTGGGTTTAGTAACTCCACGTTGGTTGGCCAGTAGGGAGTGCTAGCTTTGCTCACTAAGTATAATATTTCCTCCCCGCCAGTAGGGGGTGCTAGGGGCTGGAACCTACCCTCCAGCCCTTCTTGGTACATCCTAGACCATCAGTCCCACTGCCACATCTCCACTCTTTAGTTGTTTCTCAAGTGGTTCCCACAGCAAAAGCCTCCGGGGCTGATCCTGGGTTAGTCTGGCTCTCACACTGGCTGTCTGCTCTTTGTGCCAGTGTCACCTGTGATCCCTAAAGACAGACCTTGAGGTAGGTGTTCCTCTCCTAGCTTCTCTTTCCAGGTTTTGTTGATCAGATTTTCATTAAGAGGTTTGTTTCATATTATATATATGAGGGAATATTAGGAGATCTTAGCATAGGGCCTGGATTCTCTCCGCCACTTGGCTGGAAGCCCTTTCTAGGATTTGTGATATGCTCTCTAGTTTTCTTTCTTTTCTCCTGTGTAATCTCTCTTTTAGTTTATATCCACTAACAGTGGTGTCCATTAAAGTTCCATTCTGGGCTCTCTCTCTCGATCTTATCAGTTTTCATAAGCTAAAGTCATATCCCTGTAAACAATTTCCGTATCTATCCATCTAGTGGGCCTCTCTCTTGAGTCACTAATAGCTTTTTGGCTATCTCCCAGACATCTCAAACTGAGCATGTCTCAAACTGAACAGGTTATCTATTCACTAAAACTGTAGCCTCTTCCAAACTTTATAACTATACTGGCACTCAAGATTGCAACCTTTGTGTCATCTTTGGCTCCTTACACTCACCCACCATATTCAATCTGCAGCTAGGTCTTACCATTTCAATCTTCATTTCATCTTTTATAGATGTCTCCTCACCACTCAGTCACCATAGTTGCAGGTCCTCATGATCTAAAGTCTGGATATTGTAACAGCCTTATAATTGCTCTTTCTGCCTCAAATCTCCCATTGAACGAGTTGGTCCTCTGCCAGTTATTTTCCTGAATGGGTCTGATCACGACATAGCTCTAACTCATTAATCTGCTTGGTTTTGGGGCCCTGTCACCATTTAGCTTTGTCCACCTTTCTTGTCTTTTTATACTTTATTTTCCTCCACAGACTTGGATCCAACTGCTCATTTTTTTGTACATATTCCATCTTCCAAATTACTGTCTTGTCACTCTGCAATGCTCCTCTTCTTCCTCCTACCACCTAGCTTCCCTTTCTTGCCCCTTCCCCTTCCATTTGCACTTTGTATACACACACATTTGTGTGTATTGTTTATATAATTACTTCTGTTGTCTCTGTCCTCTCCCATTAGAAAGTGATGTGAGTATAATTGTTCTATATGGGGGGGGGGGTCTTTCTCTGTATCCTCAATGCTTAGTGAAGTGTCTAGTTAGAACTTTAATTTTTTTTAGGTTTTTGCAAGGCAAATGGGGTTAAGTGGCTTGCCCAAAGTCACACAGCTAGGTAATTATTAAATGTCTGAGGTTGGATTTGAACTCTGGTACTCCTGATTCCAGGGCTGGTGCTTTATCTACTGCATCACTTAGCCACCACCTAGTTAGAGCTTAATAAAAGCATGCCACTGTTTTTAAGAGCCACAGTAGTAAATTGCTGAAAATTTCTTTGGTATGACAACATTAACATCTGAAGAAAAATTAAAATTCTCATGTAGTCAAAGGCAACACATAATTTTGATTATTTTATTTATCTTCAAAAATTTCTGCCATGAGACAGGAATGCATGATAGAAATGGCTCAAACATCTTCACATGAAACACTCTGATTCAGATTTCATTCACAAGTTTTCTAAAAAACATCTACAGTTTCATAATCCCACCCATTTTCATCCATTATCACAGATTTTATTATCCAATAAACAGTAGTTGCCAGCAATTGAAAGTTGTAAGGCTTTCTGCATATTAGTAGTGTTTTCTGAACTACCACACAAGAATATCACAATGATAATTTTCATCATACATGGCAACCCCACAAGGTGACAGATGCTTCCACATGAATCTCCCCATTTACTATGAGACCTCTGCATCCCACAAGCTTTATGATATGCTTTTTCCTTTTCTCCATACTACTCACCCATCTTATGGTATGTTCCTTGTAGGGAATTAAATCACATGCTGATCTGATGGTTTTTAATCATCATTACTAATTGGCAAATGTCTGAGTCCAATACTGGTGCTCTCTGATAACTATGTACAGAACATATTTAAAAAACCTATGGGTTGCTTGGACTCTCTCTCCCTTTGAAGAGAACTAGTTTGAGGTTTTCTTGAACAGATGTAAACAAAAGGAGATACACATATACACACACAAACATATGTATATCTGTTGATACAGAGTATTTCAATGTGTTTACCTACAGACATATAGATCTATGCAAATACACAGAATAAGTGCCTGTGTTCACACTCATACACACTGTCACATACAGCACGTGTGCATGTATGTTGTAAATGTCCTTTTGGAGGCCACTGGAGTTTTTGTATTACCAAATGATGACTAAATACCTGATCTGCAGCATTACTCCTGAGAAGATACTAGAAGGGAATGACAGTTTTGATGCACTTTGGAATGGCACAATCACGTAAACGCTTGAACACTTAAGACTTTTTAAGTCATCCAAAGTTTTTAAACATGATCCTACTGAAAAATATCTGAACAATGCAGCAAGTAAAAAACAACAACAAAGATTTTATATAATCAAAGTATAAACAAATACATAGGAAATGCATACTTGTCAGTAAATTTTTTAAAAGGAAACATGTATGTAGGGAAAACATAGGTGGCATGACAAAACTTAAAAAAAAAACAAAAATTTTCAAATGCATAACAATAAATGCCATGATGACCCATAAATGGCCAAGAAGCTTTTCACATCTCTGAACAGAAGAAAAACACCATTTATGCCAAATCTTAAAACCGGTCCTATACCAAAATCATAACTGTTAATAAGGCCAGTAAGAATTTACAATTTATTGATGCTCAGTTTCACGCTAAGAAGTTACAATTGTTAAAAAAAAAAAAGGAAAAAAAAGAATCTCAAGCACCAATTCCATAATTTAAAATTTACTGCATACTTTTCCTAGCTAAGTTTAGCTAGGGCACTATCAAAGTTTAGTTTTAGGTACAAAGTTTTTCCCATTCATAGGAATACTATGTCTGGAAAACTGTTTAAGTCAATAGAAGAAGCCATTGTTTTTGATAACCATTGACTTTGATCATTATGTAGATAAATCCAATTTATTAAATTTATTTAGACTATATTTTATATTTAAGTAGATAGATGCAGGGAATAACATGTCTATTCCTTGCTTTAATTTTTCTTAGAAAAAAAAAATCAGAATACAAATATATCTGGAATCTACTGGTAGTGTAAGAAAAATTGCATATTTGTAATCAAGAAGGCAGTGCTACTTGCACATGGCATTACTGTAATCACCCCCAATTTCTAGTTCCCTTATTCTTCCACATAATGGAATGGGATTGGAGGAAAGGATGGCTCAATGAAGAGCTCACTTTCTGTTTTTTTCTTGCTACACTTAAGAAACAACAGCACATTACATATACATATATACACATGTATATGTGTGTATATATATATATATATATATATGTATATGTATATAAAATGTATGGATACATTTAACAGTGCTTTTGTTTTTTTTCTGGAAGTTCCTGCAGAAAACACTTTCAGATAACGTGATTTATTTCAGATCATAATAATTGCCATTTTCCCCCCAGTATTTACACTGTGCCACTTCCACACATAGCAATCTTTGAAACAATGAGTATTCCAGTCTATTCCTCCTGCCAACTTTGGCCAGTTCTCAACAAACACCAAACTGAAGGTCAGCTCCATTCGGGAGATAAAAGGTAAGACTACTGAAGAAAGCAGACCACATGAAAATCAACATTTGGAGTGATGTAATTCTCCAATACTCCCCTTTCTGTCAGCTCAACTTTCTCCTTGTTGCAAAACATTTATCAGATGGGAAAAAGAAATCATCTGAAGCTGAGGCATTAGGAAGCCGGTGAGTCCTGCCGGTCCTCCGGAATAGGTGACTGCCTCTGCTCTTCCCTGGGGTCCCTAGAAGGCTCCTCGTGAGCAGGCTCGCCCAGGCCCTCGCTGCTCCCCTCACTCTGCTCCTCACTCTGCTCCTGTTCCAGGTCATTCTCAAGGGGGGTTGAGGAATCACTCATTCTTTCATTTTCAGCAGCATCACTGAAGGGCTGGGAGCAGGGGGGTGGCGTGGGAGTATTTGGTTGTAGGGAATTTTCATTGGTAGAAGTAGGCACTTTGGTTAGAGCACTATCAACAAAAGTTTCATTCTGAGGCAAAGCTAGCTTCTCCACGACTCTCCACTGAATGATACTCATGTCTTTTCCACCAGTTGAAATTAAGTGGCTGTCATTATGAGTGAAGCTGACATTGGTCACATGGCTGCTGTGACCACTGTACTTGTGACTTGGCGCCTAGGGGAAATAAGACAGACAGAAAAATTAAACCAGTGTTTTATATGTCTGCTTACCAGGACAATGATTGGCTAAGGGAAGGAATCTAGCTTATGTAAAATATTAACTCCCATCACAATAACCACTTATCAGATCTGAGAGAGAAACAAAGCTAATGAGACATCAAATCTTGATTCTAATCACTGAGTAGGATGGGAGAAAAGTTGGAGGGAATGATGGTAATGTCCATTATTTCAGTCCCCCCCCCCCCCCAAAAAAATGGCTTGGGACAATTTTATTGGAATAATGAATTATAAGCTCCCAAAGGCAGTAATAAGATTTATGATTATATATGACAAAGAATGATATGCTCCTCAGTCTTTTAAGAATTTTCTAATGACTGAATTCTTAAGAAACCTGAGAGTTTAAAATAACCAAAATAAATCAAGCCAAACCCCAAAACCTGATAAATCCCTTACTGCTAGGAGGTTTCTACCAATACCTAAAAAGAGTAAGTTCCAGATGCTTCTTTTGTTACCTACTTTTTGAGGATGCCACTATTCTTCAGGCAGCAAGAATATGAGGAAGGATAAAAGAAAAGAACAAGAGGCATCCTTTTGTGGCTGTCCAAAGGAAAAGCCAGGCAAAGCTGGTATTTCCTTCAGTATTCTAGTGGAATGGAGAATGATCAGGAACTAGGTTCCCAAGTGGCCTTTTCATTACTAGAAATGTATTTTAAAAGATGTAATCCCCACCCCATTACAAGTAAAGACAATTTTCAACAATCATTTTTTATAAGATTTGAGTTCTAAATTTCCCCTCCTTCCTGCCTTTTCTCCCCCCCTCCCTGGTAAAAAGGCAAGCCAATTTAATCTAGGTTATACAACATATGAAATCATGCAAAACATACAGGAATAAACTCTTGAACAAAGAGCCAACTGCCTCCTCTAAGATGGGCTTACATAGAAGTTGAACTTACTTTTGGTTTGGAACAGGGATACTGGAAAAGATGGACCTTGCAAAAGTCATCAGCCACTGCTATCACTTTTCTGTTGTGGGATCTCACTAGAGCATTGATATCTGTTCCATCCGATCCCTCTGGCCAGACTCCTTATAACATGGAAACAGTGTAAACAATATACTGTAAATATTATTTTATATATATAGTGAATATTAAACAGTAAATATTATTTTGTGACATGCTCTAAGGCTTCAAGATTCTGTGACTGTTCATGTAATTATTCCACTCACTAAGGCATACTGTAGCTCTCCACAACCTGGGTCTCTGGGGAACTTTGTGGCTAAAAAAATGTATCCTGCCATAGCCAAAAGTGAATTCTGAATGTATCCAACCTTGGCCTCAGGCCACAGGGTAAGAGCTGGCCTCTAAATCTTTCCTGCTTTGTAGCATCTACTAGAACCTAGGCTCACTGGCATAGAATTAGAGAATTCAAGGTGACCTTTCTGACACTAGAGAAGGGTTTTACTGGAGGATAATATAAATATAACATATTTTTTTATTTTGACATTCAATATAAAATGAGAATTAAGGAAATCCCAAAGTCTAAACATCCAAGTGATAAGGAGATTTCTAAAGAATAGAAATTGGTGGACAAATGTTAAATTATATTAAAAAAGAATGATCAGATACTATTTATTTTTTGGAGGGGAAGGGAGACTCAGCTAGTGAGTCTGCCTGGTATTTCTGAATTTGGAGATAAAAGTTTCAAATCATAGTTCTGCCACTTGTTAATCATGTGACTTTGGATAAGTTCCTTAATTCAAGAAAATATGTATTTACTAATCACTGCCACAGGGATTTGTGTTGTATGAGGGTGATATGAAGAAAAAAATGAAACAATCTCTGCTCTCAAATTGTTTTCCCAGGACAAACAACATATATACAGGCAAGAAAAAAGGAAATCCATACAAAATAAATACAAAGTAATTTCAGGGTTAGAGGAGAAATTGGAAAAGATCTTTGCTTATTTAGAAGGTGGAACAAGTGAACCTTGAAGGAACCTAATGTTTCTAAAAGGTGATGGAAAGACGTGAGAGCATAAATATCAGTTAATGCAAAAGCATAAATAGAAGACAAAATATTGTGAAGTAGAACATCAAATAGGTCCAGGATGACTAGAATATAGAATGTATAAGGGAAGCAATATACAATCTGTCTGGAATGAGAAGTTGGAATCAGATTGTGAAGGGCCAAAGAGAGGACAGGTGTACTCTGTCCTTGAACCCATAGGGAATCACTGAAGCTTCTTTAACAGGGGAACAGTATTTTAGCATTATTCATTTGGTAGCCATATGAAAAATAAATGAGAGAGAGACAGACAGACAGAGACACTGGATATAAGGAGATGATTTAAGAAGTTGTTTCAATAATGGCAAAAAGGCTCTGAATTAGGGTTGTGATCATCAGAATAAAAGTATTGGGGAGGTAGAAGACAAAACTCAGCCAATGATTAGACGAAGGGTGGTAGTGAGAATGAGGGGTTAAGGATAACTGACCTGAAGAATGGTGGTACCTTTAAAAGAGGGGAAATTAGGTAGGTGGGTGAGGATAACACAGGTTTTGGATCTATTTTTTTTTCTGGTGGGCAACTGGCAACATGGACTTAAAAAAAAAAAAAAAAAAATATATATATATATATATATATATATATATATATATATATATATATATAGTACTGGAAGTCATCTGCACAGAAATAACTGAAATCCTGAAAGCTAATGATCTATGATAAGTGAGAGAGAGAGTTGTTAAGGACAACTTCTAGGTTGTGAATCAAGGTAACTTGAAGAATGGTACAGCTCTGGAAGAAAGAGGAAAGTTAGCGGGGGAAAGCAGAGATGGAAGGAGTCAGGAGAGTGAATGAGTGAATGACTAAATGGGATAAGCTCCTAGAGGAGACAGGATACAGGATTAAGAATAGAAATATTGGCTTTTGAAGGGAAAAAGGAGTTTTTCATCAGAGACAGGATTATAAGAATGAATAAGTAAAGATGCTGAAGGGGCTTGAGGATTAGTCTTGGGAATAAGAGGGAGTGTGGAGGGGGTGGTATGGGAAGGATAGACTGAGGAAGTTTAAAACAGGTACTATAGGGAGTCTGAAAGTCACTCATGGAAGAGTGAATATGTTGATCTGCAGAAGTGAGGGCCCAGTCTGTATCACAGAATCAGAACTCAAGAGCTTCAAGAGACCACAGAGACTACTGCATAATATAAGCAAGGACAACAAACACAAGTAGGTGGTGGGAAGAATTCAACATTGGAGTAGGTAGCTGAAGGATAGAGAATAGGGTTTGGAGATGTAAAGCACAGGGAAAGATGGAAGGGAAAGAGATTATATATAATCATATAGGAATTTCACTTATTGACTGTGGAGGTAGATCATGTGTGAGCATGCATGTATGCATGGTTGGGTGATGAGATCAAAGGTCTGATAATTCCTGAATACACCAGAGGTGGAATGAAAATGCAGATAGTGAGAACTGAGGAAGCTGATGAATGGAGAAGGGAATTTGAGAGGACAGCAATATGTAAACTGAAAAGTTCAAGCAAAAATAAGAGTATAAGATAAAGGAGATTAAGGAACAGGTATTGAATTCCCCAAGGAAGAAGAATGACCTATCATACTCTGGATAGTGTGATATGGGGATAAAACATAAATTTGAAGGCATGGACTTATTTATATTCTTATTATTTATATTCTCATTGTCTAGCACGATGCCTGGAATTTTTTTTGGGAGTGGGGGGTGGGTGGAGACTGAATCTGTGATATCACCAATGTAGGGAATTCTAGAAAGAAAAATGTCCTCTATTAAAGCAGATCAATAAATATTTTACAAATTATAGTCTTAGAGAACTGCTTAAGCATCAAGAGGTTGTGGCCTGTTTGGTGTCACATAACAAATATATAGTGGGGGTGGGTAGAAGAGACATTTGAGGCCAAATTTCTTTTAATCTCTATCTACCATACCAAGTTGTCAATTATTTTTTTTTTAAAAAATTGAACTTAAGACCACCCACATCTATATAGAGAAAAAGAGGATTAAAACATTTTAATGTCAGGAGTGGCTAGGTGGCACAGTGGATAGAGCACAGGCCCTGGAGTCGGGAGGGCCTGAGTTCAAATCCGGCCTCAGACACTTAATAATTACCTAGCTGTGTGGCCTTGGACAAGCCACTTAACCTCATTGCCTAGCAAAAACCTAAAAGAAAAAAAACCCCAAAAAACCATTTTAATGTCTTTTGTTTTTCACATTACCATAATTTCCCTCAGTATATCCTTCCTTTCCAGAGAACTATCCCATAAAAACATTTTTAAACATTTTTAAAAAATGAATAAAGGGAAAAATGTACACATCTGATAAATATATATATGTATATATATATATATACACACATATATGTGTGTGTGTATACACACACACACACACACACAAATCTGAAAACGTGTCACACACAACACCTGTTGAACTCCTTCCTCTGTAGAAAGGTAAATGTCTTTGGAACCTTGCTTGTTTTTTAAAAATTTTGCAATATTCACTTGAATTTTTCTATTTACATTACAGGAGTTACTCTGTTCATAAAGACTTCTAAAATCTCTTCTTCCTCATCCTAAATTTGATGTCATCAAAGTTGAAAAGTCTACAGGTAAAATCATAAACAGTGACCAGTAGGTGGTGCTAACAAATTGCTTTTAAATCCTTAGTTTCTCTGAAATTCTGGTTAAGGTCAAAAAGAACATCTGAGATTTCTAAAAGAAATTATCAGCTCTATCAGCAACTCCCACTTAAAATTTTCTTAATTCAGCTATTGTGTTCTGAGCCTTTAGGAAGCTGAAGGTTGACATGAGCACCAGATCAGTAAAACTGCAGAGAATGTAGGAACTGAGTATAGAAATATATTGTTCAACATCTTTCCATTTTTTTTAGGGTTTTTTTTTTTTGCAAGGCAAATGGGATTAAGTGGCTTGCCCAAGGCCACACAGCTAGGTAATTATTAAGTGTCTGAGGCCAGATTTGAACCCAGGTATTCCTGACTCCAAGGCCAGTGCTTTATCCACTATGCCACCTAGCTGCCCCATCTTTCCATTTTTAATTCCTTTGAAGAGACCTCTTGGTGCTTTATGCAGAAAAGAAAAGCCCATCTTCTCTGAGTACTTAGAAGGATGGACACTGCACAAGAGTGGCTACTGGGCAGGATGCATTGGGTCACAAGAAGGGGATTGGGTCCCAGCAACTCTGCCCTGCCTGGGTCTGGCACTAGAGCGGCAGGCAATGCCAGTTGTTCAGTCCTCCCTTCTTTTTTTCTCAGTGGTTGCTGAGGGAATTTCAATTGAGTTACAAAGCCTGACATTATCCTTTCCTTTTTCTTTTCTCTTACCATATCTTTGGGAAGAAATATGGGGAAAAGGAAATGCTCTTGTAGAAGACCCTGATCTTTATATGGTTTGTTTGCATTTAATAATTACTTTGCTGCTTCAATAAATTTATCCATTAAGGGAAAAAAAGCAAATGAATGAAATATGTGAATGAAGGAGAGATTCCAAAGGCAGGAAATTGGGGCTCTGACCCGCAATAACAGGCTTTCCCATTTGGGCTCCTGGGGCTCTCACTGGAGTGAAGACCCAAATCTGTTCTGCTGTCCCCTGTCACTTCCCACACTTTGGTTTCCTTTGGGTTGCCACCTTTGACTTCACCAGAATGCTTCTTCACACTGCAAGATCACATTGGCCCTGGGACTCCTCTTTCATCAGAACCTTCTGCCCCTCAGGCTTCTCCTGCTGGTGGGTGGAGGGGAGAGGCTGGCCATAGTCTGTTGATGCTGAGGACCTGTCCTCTTCCTTTGGTAGGCTGTCTCCCCCCCCCTCAAGGGTAAGCTCCCCAAGAGGCTTAGCAATGGGCTACTGACTGAAGGCTTATCTCTGGGAATTCTAATTAAATTAACATGATTATTCTGGAAACACTGGCCTGCCATTCCACTCCTCTCCTGTGACCTTGACTGGTCTTCCTTTCTCAGAACATAAGTTCTGCCTGCAACCCAAATTCCAAGGACAGTGCATCGTGGGCTACTACTTGGGGAGCAGGAAGAAGATCCTAGGGCAGTGCTGTCTGGTGACCAAATATTCCACCCCAACCCAGCAGCTCGACTCTACCACACTGCTCTGTAGAATGAATGTAAATAATGTAGAAGAAAGTGGAAAAAAGAAGCCCAGAGCAAAAGAGTGGTCCTCAGGGCCAGCAATACCAACCCAGGGAATGAATCTTTGAGTGAAGGTGGCCTCCAACCCTTGTCCTGGACCCTGGAGGAGGCTCAGAGAGGCCTTGATCCCAATGGCAGGAAGTCATTCTGAGAAGAGAGGGTAAGGTAGAGCCAGGCCTGGCTGAGTCCAGGAGGACCATGACTCCAGTGATGGGGACTCAACCTGCACATGGCCTGGTGGCTGCTGTTGCACATGGATGACTCATATGAACTTGTAATGCACTGAGAATGCAAGATCTTTTTCAGACAACTCAGGAGGCATTTAAGTGTACTGAGTTTAAGTATGAATGCAAGCATAATGTGAGAAATGAGAGGGTGTGGTGATTTCCACAGGACATGAAAAGATATTGCTAGGATCTTACAGGTATCCACCAGAACAAAGGTGAGAGCTTCTGTTCATTGATGAGGCTTAAGTCATTGGCCTACATGTAGAAATGTGGAGATAAAACATGGAGAAAGGTGATAAAAGAAATGACCCTGACCAATCACTGAACTGGAAGAGGTCCCCTAGTTGTGTGTGTGTGTGTGTGTGTGTGTGTGTGTGTACACACATCTGTGAGTGGTTGGTGAAGAGGTTGAGGGTCTGAAAATTCCAGGGGAAGGCCAACAACTGGTTGGAACTAGTCAAAAGGTGATATAGGGTCTCTGATTGTAAGAGTATGATTAAGAAGGAAGAGAAAATAACTAAGGAGATAAGAAGGGCTGAATGATGAAGGAAGCTAAGGATTATAAGAGGTAGAGTTTACAGAAGGCATCTTAAATATGGCGACTGTCTGTGTCAAGACAGGCAGAGGAAGGAGATCAAATATTGAGTTTGGGGAACAGTGAGTCAGTTTGGCTAGAATGTAGAGGGGTAAAGGGGTGCAATGTGAATTAAGGTTGGAAGGAAAGGCTTCATATGTTTCATTCCAGAAGCAAATGATAGCTTTCTTATTCTGTAGGAAGATAGTTTTGGCAGCTACATGGAGGATAGACTGAAAAGACTGGTAGTTTGGAAGCTGTTGAAAGAGTTAATTAGAGAAGAAATGAAAATCTGAACTAGAGCAGTGGCTGAATAGAAAAAAAGAATGTATATGAGATGACGTAGTAGAAGAACCAACAACAATCCATTGGATATCTCACATTATACTTACACTCACACTTACACTCAGTACACTTAAAATGCCTCCTGAGTTGTCTGAAAAAAGGTGATGCTAAATTTTCAAATGCTGAGGACTTAAGAATGAAGGTTGCCACCACAGAAATAGTAAAGTTTGGAAGAGAGAATGGGTTTAGGATTAAGACTTTGAGTTCTCAGAAAACAATAGGGTTAGATCTATACAGCTGAGAACCATCTAACTTAAGAGATAACAGCTCTAGGGTGGCTAGGTGGTACACTGGATAGAGCACCGGCCCTGGAATCAGGAGTCCCTGAGTTCAAATCCAGCCTCAAACACTTAATACTTACTTAGCTGTGTGACCTTGGGCAAATCACTTAACCTCATTGTCTTGACAAAAAAAAAAGTAGAACAAAAAACAAAAGAGATAATGGCTGAATCTATCTACCTAACAAGGTCACCAAAAAAGAGGAAACTTTTTGGGTGTGCTTGATTAGGAAATGGCACATGAATAATAATCCAAAAAAGAGACTGAGAAAGACCAGTCAAATAGGAAGGTATGATGAGAGTTAGGAGAAGGTCATGGGGCGGCTAGGTGGCGTAGTGGATAAAGCACCGGCCCTGGAGTCAGGAATACCTGGGTTCAAATCCGGTCTCAGACACTTAATAATTACCTAGCTGTGTGGCCTTGGGCAAGCCACTTAACCCCGTTTGCCCTAAAAAAAGGAGAAGGTCATGAAAATTCAGAGAAAAGAATTATGGAAGACTCCAATTAGACAAATCTATCTATACCTTCCCTATCTTATATCTTATGATGTCTATTTTTTGAACTCAAGTCTGGGACATAAGCCTTTGAAATTTTGTTACCCTAGGTTTGGCTTAATGTTTGAGCCTATCAAAATTAAAATCACAATCATTTTTGGATCTTGATTCTGGCACCCAAAATGTTATTCTTTCCTGTTTTGTATCATTTGCAAATTTCATAAATATCATGCCATGTTTTTATTCAAACCATTAAAAAAAATATGTCTAGAGCCAGAGAGAAAACTGAGGGATCAAGGGGGTTGTAGTGTGTACAAAGTAGAGTGTGAAAGGGGGAAGCAAAAGGGAGAGGTGGAAAGTCAACAGATAACTATCAGATCAGGAGATTTTGGAATTCTGAATATGAAGGTGGTACATTTGTGGATGAAGGTAAGATCATGGATATGATCTTGGAGTGTGGCTGAGGTGGAGTGGAGGAGTTGGTTAGGAACTGAGTAGTTTAGGGTGTTTAAGGGAGGGTCAATATTATTAGGGAAAACAGTAAATGAACAGGGAACAAATACAACATTCTTTTAATTCTATTTCATCTACTTTCTAAACATTTCAGCTACCAATATTTTATATCAATTCTGATGGTATGAATGTACTCATCCTGATTTTTCATTCTATAAAATTTGGCTATGTGATATATATTTTTTCTTTATGCATGGTCTCATTACATAAGGTATAATGTTCTTACCAAAGACTTGGAAGCCTAATACACAAGTGTAAGTTGTCCAGTCAATGTCTTTACAATCAGAACGATTCCGGATTAGTTTGCAGCCACTTGGAATGTCCCCTTTAAAGTGAGAAACAGAAAATTTTGATTAAACTAGTACTTATAATTTATACACTCAACATTAAAATATATTTAAAAAGAAAAGTCAAGAAAGTGAAGGAAATATTTCCTTTTAACTGGTTTTACAGAATTGTCTATTACTTTCCATTGCAAATATTCTCTTTAACTTCATTTCCACCACCCAAATTACATACTTCCATCAATTATACTTTGCCCTTGCCCCAGAGGGAAATACTAAATCCTGAATTGCTCAGAATAGTTTTGTTGGTTCAAAGGTATATATAGGATGTAGTAATTTTTTGAGGTCAGCAAACATTTACTCTACAATTCTAATTTCATTTCATCTTAATTACTATCCCTAGAAGACAAATCCCATCCCACATTGTGTTTATGTTTGTAAATATACACTACACACACACACACACACACACACACACACATGTATATATGAAATAGAAATTGAATTCATACTTACAGTGTAGTATCTCATAGTCTCCTGAGTTGGACATTATGTATTTATTATCTGGGGACCAGTCTAGGTGTGTAATATAGCTGGAATGTCCCTAAAGAAAAATAGAACAGTTAACATAAAGCATTGTTAACTCTGGAATATTTTAAACACTAATGAATATTTCTCAATAAGTATTCTAGATGTTAGAATTTTTGCTAAAATACAAAACTGTCAAAGTGAAGTAGGCTTTTAGATATTTTTCCTATCTATATAACAATCCCAAAAGATTCATGGGGAGAAGTGATTCTGGGGCAAAGAAACAGTCTACAAGCTAATTAACTTGTTACAAAAGTGAGAATGAACCTACAGGCATAATTAAGAGAAGACATTGTGGAGAAGGAGCCCATTTCCTCAATTTTACCAATAAGTGCTGATCTAGTGTTACCAACAGGCAGTTAGGCCCAAAAGCCTCCAGGAGTGGCAGCACTTTCTCTACTCTCCTCTTTGGTTAGTCTGCAAATTCCTAGTACTGACTAACCAGATATAATTTGACTTGATGTAGATCTATTACCCTTCTGCTACCTGTTCTTTCATGTATAAATCTTTACCTTCCCTTTTGAAAGTCCAACACAGATTCTCTATTTGATCTTAGAGGTAAGAGTAAGCCATTGGAATTTAAGAAAATCACTCTGATTGCTGAATAGAGGATGCAAGGAGTGCAGAGAGATTTGTGGCAGGGAAAACAGGTGTGAGTTGATGAGGGCCTACACCAGGGTAAAGACAGTATGAGAGAGGAGGGCTCAAAAATGGCAGGTTAGCCACAAAGGTATAATTGAAAGGTCTTTACATTCAAATACAAAATCTGTGAGCAGATGAGCAACTGATAGGGCTCTTTAATTTCTAGTTTTTTAAAGAAATGTTTCTCCCCCTTCTAATGTGAATTTTGTTTTGCTTTCAACTATTCCCATCTTTGAATTATCATTTCTCTTAAAATCTCCACCATCTCCAGTTTCTTTCCTTGTTGAGCCTGATGTATTTATGTTTTTTTTTTGTTTTTTGTTTTTAGATTTTTGCAAGGCAAATGGGGTTAAGTGGCTTGCCCAAGGCCACACAGCTAGGTAATTATTAAGTGTCTGAGACCGGATTTGAACCCAGGTACTCCTGACTCCAGGGCCAGTACTTTATCCACTGCGCCACCTAGCCACCCTGAGCCTGATGTATTTATGTGTGTACAGGCACATGTCCAAGTGTGGATGTGTTCAGCTATGTATGTTCAAATTTACTTTGTTCAATTAAGTTTACAATGAGATTCATCTGATGCTTGATCCACCCCCCCACCTTCCTTCATTTTGTATACTCTTATTTTAGTGCACCACACTTGTGATAACTAAGTTGCCTCTCTTTTTTCTCCTATACTGTACCTTCTATTGTCATCTTTTCTTCTCATAAAACTCAGAACCAATTCATTCCAGGTCTTTGGTTTGTCCAATTTAACTTTCTCAATTCCCTTTGAAGACATTAAGGTTCTGAAGGGACACATTTCTTTTTCTATCAAAGTTAGCACTTCTAATCGATTAAACAAATTTACTTGTCTAGGTTTCTCTTAACTCTTTGGTCTACATTTCAAAATTTTTACTCCTCTTTGGTCTTTTTAAATTTTTGAGTTATTCTTAGTTATAAGCTTATTATCTTTTGCCTTCTGAAATATTATATTCCAAGATCCCTGCCAGGTAGTGTGTGATCCTGACCATGGATCCCTGGTATTTGAATTCTTACTTTTTGGTTGATTATGGTAGTTTACCTTTGGCCTGGAAGCACTGGATTAGTTATGTCATTGCTGGGATTTTTTGGGTTTCTTTCAGGGGCTGATCAATGGTGTCTTTCTATTTTCATTCTGTTTTTTTGAATCAATAGTTTTGTCTAGTTTTCATCAATGAATTCTTAAAACAGTGTCCTCCAGGCTTTTAAAAACATGGTTTTAAATAATAATTATTTTAATAATTAATAACAATCAAGAATTTTAATAATAAAAATAATTTTCAAATTATTTCTCCCTAATTTCCAGATTACATATTTTTGATTGGAGACATTATATCTTTTTTTTCTTTTTTTTCCTTTCTCTCCGGTCGTTTGATCTGGTTGTTGTCTCATTGAGTCAATAATTTTTATTTAGTGTTTCCCATTTTTCAGGAATCTCTTAAATGAATATGGTTTACTACTTTTACTACTAAGACACTTATTCTTTTTCTAGATTCTTTATTTAAAAAAATTCTTGCTTCATCTAGTTCAAGTATTCATCTTAGTCTTTGAAGAAAAATCCATTTTTTCTCCTTTGAGTCTCTGCTTGCAGTTGTTGTAGAGATACTTGGACTTATTCACTAAATACTGGCATACTAGAAATAGGGAAGTATAAAAAGAAACAAACTTTTGAGCATAACTTACTACAACACAGTAACAGAGCACTTATCTAGTAGGCAGGAGGTTGACAATCTCAATCACCTGGAATATACTTATTTACTCAAAAGTAGGTGAAAAAGACTGAACAATGAAAAAACAGCTGTCATAAAGCCTATGTTTATAGCAGAAGAATCTATAGTTTTTAATTCTTTTCTAGGCTATATATAGCTGACTGATTAGAAGTTTGAAGGGGAAGCAAAGAAGAAGACTCAGAAAGTAGTGAAATGTGATGATGGATAGCAAGGGAATAAAAGAAAATCTATTTAAAAAACATCCAGGTTTGGCTCTATAAGATGGGGAAAATCCATCTGATCTATATATTTCAATAATAACCCTTGAAGAGAGCAAAGTATTATAATAACCATGTAGAATGAAGATACTAAATTATCTAGAAAATCTTAAATTATATTTGCTATAGACTGTTTACTTATGAAGGAATATATAAATCAACAAATATTTCTATAAAAGTGGTCCCTAGGGTTTTACTAGTTTGAAGAAAGATTTGAAATAATGGGTACAGGCTAATCTCTAAATTTAGAGATTATACTATTATTGTTCCCAAGTAGTGGAATGGAAAATGGATAAGAGTAAACTAAGACTGAGTATTATGTGAGTGGGAAGAAAACTAGCAAATGGCTCCCAAGTTTTGAGTCTGGATAGCTAGAAGGATGATGATGTATCAAAAAAGGTAAGTCAAGTTGGAAGGAGAGACAAGTTTTTTTTTTTTTGGGGGGGGGTGATCTAAAAGAGAAAAGAGGAGGAAATGTAGGAGATAAAGAATTCAGTTTTGGACAGAATAAGTTTACAGTCCTGGAGAAACATCTAGATATAAAAATGTAATAGTTACTGAAAATTTTGGATAGGTGATAGGTGATAATTGACATTAGGGGAGTACATTAGACAGTCCAGAAAAAAACGTAAAAAAAGTGCTTAGGACAAAAGTTTAAGGGATACTGAAAATTAAGGGGTGAGAGGAAGAAGATGAATTAATGAAAGATATTGAAAATGGATGGCCAGTTAGGAAGATAATCATGAGAGAAGAGCTTAATGGAAATCAAATGAAGATTAGAGAG
Source organism: Macrotis lagotis (assembly GCF_037893015.1). Taxonomy (NCBI): domain Eukaryota; kingdom Metazoa; phylum Chordata; class Mammalia; order Peramelemorphia; family Peramelidae; genus Macrotis; species Macrotis lagotis. The sequence goes on along the minus strand of NC_133658.1, from coordinate 92,494,445 downwards.
CAAGCACGTGTGTATGTGCATACAGATGGAAGTAGCAGTTACAAGGCAGCCAAGTGGAAAGATCCAGAAGACTGCAGCTTGTAAAAAGGCATAGGTGACCTTGGAGAGAGCCTTTTTTTTAGGAGAATAATGGAAGTTTCATAGTTATGACCTTAATGATAATTAATTTCACTGTTTTATGGATCCATAGTGGTCTTAAGTCAATAAAAATTTTATAAGTTGTTTTTGAATTAATTAAAAAACCCCCCATAAAATTCATGCTTAAATCTTAAATTACATTTCCACTGGTAGATTCTGTCAAGAAGTGCGAAGATGATATGGTTTCCGAAAATGGGCATTAATAAGCTAAGCATAAGCAGATCTTGTAGACTTATGTTTAAATTAAAAAAGAGAATTCTGCATAAGTTATGATATACAAGGACAAACATTAAACAGAACTCCAAGTTTATTTTATCCATGCTCCTTTAAAAAAATAGAAAATTGAATATTTTCTTTAAAAACTATCAAACAGCTTTTTTGGATAGCAATAGTTGTAATAGGATTATTATTTACTCCTCAATGCCAAAATATTTTCTTTTATATACTGATAACCTTAGCTTAGATGAGAACCTAACCTTATTAGAAAATTCATTTAAACCTTAAGTGCTGAATGTATCTGAAGTTTTGGAGCAAGTACCAGGGATCCAAAGGCAAAGACAAGCTACTTCCTGTCTTTATGGAGCTTACATCTCCTTAGGGTTATTCAATACCCACAAAAATAAATATAGAAAACATAGTATTGCTTTTTTTTCTGGGGGGGGCGGTGTTGCAAGGCAAGGGGGTTAACTGACTTGCCCAAGGTCACATAGCTAAATAATTATTAAGTGTCTGAAGGCTGGATTTGAACTCAGGTCCTCCTACTCCAGTGTCAGTACTTTATCCACTGCACCAGCTAGCTGCATTTGGGAAGGGATACTAGGGATTTGACAGTGGCATTTTTTTCAGCTTCCTTTCTCCCATTTTATTACTCTGAAAATTAAAAATACAATCTAAAAGTTAAAATTTCCCACATACATTGTGGGATAGGTCATTAGTATATATGAATTGTGACTATGAAATTGGCACTATAGCATGAAAATGATTAATAGCCATTCTCTCATCTAATGCCAAAAAGAGTTATGGAAATATGTACAGCTAAAAATTAAAGTTTTCAAATCTCATATATATACAATTTCATTTTTAAAGTAAACATGGAAATAGATAAACAACTCAGGTAACTTCAGATATATCAATATGGATTGATATCTAAAGCTGTGCTAAGTATTCAACAATTATTTTCTGTAAAAGCAGTATTAAAAACATTTTTAGTAAAATTTGAACACTTTTTACCAATTATATGGACTACTTTTGCATTTAAAAAAATTCATATACTATGCAACTTACATTGCATTTTCCGTATCTGCTATATTTTCTTCCACTTTCTGAGACTACATAGAGGTAAATAAAGTTGTCATGGGATCCTACAGCAAGGAAGTTGCCATCTAAAATGAAAGGTGAAAAGATTTTCACAAAGTAAATATACTGCCAATTTCATTCACTCTTTATTTCAATGATCTTATGTACAACGATATATTTTTCAAGTCAATTTAACAAGTACTTAAAAGCCCTGAAATACTCTCCCCTTCTCATTTTTGCCTCTTGCAATCTCAGTTTTCTGTGCAAGAGCCTTTTCTGCTCTCTTCCAGCTGTATCTGCTTACATCCATACACCTCTATTAGAATATAAGCCCCCTCAGGGCAATCTCTCTTTTACTTCTCTCTTAGTATGTCCAGACACCTAGAAGGAGCTTCAAGAATTTGATTCAAAATGAAAAAAAAAAATAGTTCCCGCCCTTAAAGAACTTACCATTTATTAATAAATATGAGATGTGCTCAAATAATAATACACAAATTAGAAAATAATTATTAGAAACTGAACAGCCTGAGAGACTAAGCGTGGTTTATTTCTTTTTTGGAGTACTACCATACAAATAGGTAGTGCTAGTGCTTGCCTCTGAAGGAAGAAAACTGGTTAAACAGATGAAGATACAAGGTGAATCTGTTCCAGGAATGGACGATGATGAGTGCAAAGGCATTTTAGAAAAGAGCAAAAGGGAAAGTCAGGGAACAGTGGGACTGGATTAGTGAATGCAACAAGAGGAATAACGAAAAATAACATTGGAAAAGTGGTCGGGGCCAGATGGCTCTGAACACTGAGGGAAAGAGTTAGATTTTATTCAACAGGCAATGAGGCAGTAATCAATGTCTGTGAATAGAAGTGATACATACAATCAGAACTCTGTATCAGGAAGATTCTTCAGAGGGGGTATGGGATTGGGTATAGGGAAGGTACCTGGGGGTAAGGAACAAGGCTCTATGATCATCGCAGTGTGAATGGTAAGGAAAGAAAAGGAAGAGAGGTTTAAGAGGTAAAACCAGTAGAATCTGGTGACTAGACAGAAGGTAGGCAGGGGACAGAGGGATGTGAAAAGACAGGAAATTTTAAGTCTAGGTGACTGAGAGAAATGGAAAGTCAGTGGAAAGAGCTGGTTTTTCTTTTTTACTTTTTTTGGCAAGGCCATGGGGTTAAATAACTTGCCCAGGGTCATAACAGCTAGGTAATTATTAAGTGTCTGAGGCCAAATTTGAACTCGGGGCCTCCTGACTAGAGGGCTCTATCCACTGTGCCACCTAGCTGCCCTAAGAGCTGGTTTTTCTAGAGGTGATGTATTTTGACCTTGTTGACTCTGGAAGGACATTCAAGTCTCACTTGTCTGGTAATCATTTGGAAATGTAGAAATGGAGCTTGGGGACAGGCAGAGTTGGGACATAAAGAATTAGGAGTCATTCAGAAAGAGGTGCTAAAAGTGATGAAAGCCAAAGTAGTGGATATGTTTTCTAGGAGATAAGAATATATATAGAGAGAACTGAGATGAGCCTTGGAAAACTATTTTTTGTTATTGTTGAGTTGTTTTTCAGTCATGTCTGACTCTTCATTGACCCCATTTGGGGTTTTCTTGGCAGAAATGCTGTAAGGGTTTACCATTTCCTTCTCCAGATCATTTTATAGACGAGAAACTGAAGCAAAAAGGGTTATGTGACTTGCCCAGGATCATACAGCTATAGCAAGTGTCTGAGGTGAGATTTGAATTCAGGAAGATGAGTCTTGGTTGCCTTCAGGCTTGACATTTCATCAATGTGCCACCTAACTGCCCTTTGAAAGACTTAAGGGACTGAAACAAGAAGGTGAAACCATCAGTAGAGTCGAGAGATGAAACTGTTAAGATAAAAAAACCAAAGCACTGAAGTTAAGAAAAATTAAGAAAAAATGTCAATGATGACAAATACTGTGAAATGTTAAGAAAGGCAAGGATTGAGAGGAAGCTTTTGGGTATGGCAACTTCAAGGTCAGTGGTAACCTCCAAGAGAAAAATTTCAACAGAATAGTGGAAAAGGAAACCATCTGTCAGGAGTACCTGGGTTCAAATCCGGTCTCAGACACTTAATAATTACCTAGCTGTGTGGCTTTGGGCAAGCCACTTAATCCCATTTGCCTTGCAAAAAAACCTAAAAAAAAAAAGCGTTTAAGAGTGAAGTGGAAGCATTTTGAGGGATTGGGAGGTCCATATGAAATTGTTTTTGGGAAATAGCATGTTGGTAGGTTATCAGTATGAAAGGATACACTGAAGATTAAGGAGAGAATGGGAATGTGGGGCATGATTGATGGGGTAAGAGCAAGTTGGGATGATGAAAGACAATGGCTGGCTTTAGTATAAGATAGAAGGTCACTTTAAACTTTGTGAGGAGAGAGAAGTGGGTGAGGATGGCAGAGAATATTTTAAGCCATGATATGAGAGATAATTAATCTTATCAATTCTGAATATTACTTAACAGGATTGCTAAATTATTTTTATGTACTACCAACCAACCAGACTCTTAAACAACAACAAAACAAACCAATTGGTTTAAATGCATAATAACTGCCTAGAGTTGTTATGCTGCTGATTGCTTTAAGAGTGGTAAAAAACTAAAATAAATATGTCATGATAACGATTGTTTGTTACCTTTTCGTGCTGTTTTTTCTTTTTTGTATCCCATTGTGCCAACCCAACACAATGAGCACTTAATAAGTATGAAGTACTCAACAAAGCTTATTGAATGTTTTGATTTAAACAAACTATATCTGTATTATTTCTTTAAATATATTTGAAAACACAAAATGAATCAAAATAAAAAGCAAAAAACAATGGAATTTCTTTGATACTCATTTCAAGCAGGTGAATTGGGGAAAAACATTAGTGAAAAGGGAATATAGAATTTTAAGGAAATATAATTATTGCTTTAAAGTACATGGTTACTTTAAAGTAGTCTAAATTTAGGATATGTTTGTAATGACTACTTAAGTATTTGAAGTAATTAGGAATTATTTAAATGTAAAGATTCTAAAGGAGCAAAGATGAAACATGCTATCTGCTACCTACCTTCTGACAGAAGGTAAAAAAGTTGGGAGGGTAGAATAATACATTTTATTTTGGACATGGCTGAGGTGAAATTTGTTGGGCAGCTAGGTGGCATAGTGGATAGAACACCCACCCTGGAGTCAAGAGGACTTGAGTTTAAATCTGGCCTCAGACATTTAATAATTACCTAGCTGTGTGACTTTGGGCAAGTCACTTAATCCCATTGCCTTATAACCCCCCCCCCCCCCCAAACAAACAAACCAAAAAAACAAAATTGTTTTGAATGACTTTATATGCTGTAATGGATTTTGTCTTTAGTTATTTATAGGGAAGAAAGTGTGTGTGTGTGTGTGTGTGTGTGTGTGTGTGTGTGTGTGTGAGAGAGAGAGAGAGAGAGAGAGAGAGAGAGAGAGAGAGAGAGACAGACAGACAGACAGACAGACAGACAGACAGACAGACACGGGGTGAGGAGGCAGAATTTTCCTGATTGACAAAATTTTAAATATTCCTTTTATACTCTCATTTATACAATATGAACAAAGTGAAATTTGTTAAACATGTTAATTTATAACCCAACACTAATTTTCCAAATTAGTGTTAAATCAGATTTTAACTGTATTTTACTTTTAAGTACAAATGCAGCTATACCTGTTGATTCTAAATATATGCTTCATTTAAAACTTAGAATGTTAACTTAGCATTAAGTAAACCTTTGCTATTAGAAAAGAACTCAATCTGGTTGGGGGCGTTAACATATGCAATTTTTTTTTTTAAGGTTTTTGCAAGGCAAATGGGGTTAAGTGGCTTGCCCAAAGCCACACAGCTAGGTAATTATTAAGTGTCTGAGACCAGACTTGAACCCAGGTACTCCTGACTCCAGGGCTGGTGCTTTATCCACTGCACCACCTAGCTGCCCCCACATATGCAATGTTTAATAGCTCTAGGGAGTATAGGAAAGTAACTTTACTTTAAAATTAAGACTATTCAATCAGAGAAATGGGTTTAATGCCATTTTTAAGAAATGTTAAATGTGCCCTACCTTTTGAATAGCGCATCACTGAGAGCTGTTCATTACCATCTGTATGGATTGAAACTAGATCTCTAGTTTCTGCATCCAGGACAAACCACCTGTCGAGAAGTAAGAGTCCAATAATTAATTTTTCAAAGAAGAAAAAAATCACTCTTGATAAATTTATAGTTGAGTTCAGAAGATATAATTCACAGGAAACAATTAGAAAACAATTAAGAGCTATATGCAAGATACAGAAAATAAATGTTATAGAAATATTTAAGACACTAGAAATATGTGAACCCCAAACTATTTAGGGAAGGCTTCCTGGGAGGAGTGGGACTTGAGTTGGACTTTGAAGGTTGAATAGTATTTAGAAAAGTAGAATAGAGTAGGAGGAAGGAAATCCTCAGGCAGGAAAACACTATGAATAAAGGATAAAGATATAGATGGGAACAAAGTATGTTTATGAGCAGAGTTGGTCTCGATGTATAGAACAATGGAGGTGACCCCCTCATGTAATATGATTTCAGAACGATCCCCTATCTTCTGACTAATACTTCCTCAACTTGCTCAGTGATGATTATAATTTCCTTAAAACATCAAAATTGTTTCATTTCACCATAAGAAGTGTGTTTCAAAAAAGCTAATAAATGCCTTTGGGAGAAATGATATGACATTATGGAGTGTCAAGAGCAAAAGATTGAAAAGGACTTGAATTCTAGTTCTAAACTCTGCCAGTAACTAGTGACGTGTGATCTAGGGACAAATTATAACTTCTGGTGATTCTGTGACTAAAATCCACATTAAAATTTAAATTACAAATATCAGAACTTTTTCCAAAAGCACATTTGGTGGAGGGAGGACATTTGCTATCTGAAGAAACATCAAGAAGAGGGAGAAATGGTACAGAAAGGGGAAACTTGAGATGGGGAAAACAATCTTAGTCTATTTCACAATTTTCTGCCAACTGCCAACTCTTTATGGGGGAACAGCAAAGAAACCAATTTGACTGTAGTAAAATAATGGAAGATTAAGACTAGATAGGACTCTGAAATTCTAAGAATATAAATATAAGAAGGCACTATGTCGATCAAGAGAGTAACATGATGAAACTATCCTGAAGAAAAATTTAAACAGGTAAGATACACACACACACACACAACACATGTATATGTATTGGAAGGGGAAAGTTAGAGTCAGGGAGACTGGTCTGGAAAACTCACATTTTATTACATGTAGACAGATGAGGCAATCAGGAAAGAAAAATGTTATTTTTAACTTCAAATGAACAACAATATAATAACTCAATCATAATATCTTTCAAGTCTCTTTTATATCTAAAATTCAGTGTGATTTTTTTTTTAACTTTTAGCAAGGCAATGGGGTTAAAAGTGGCTTGCCCAAGGCCACACAGCTAGGTAATTATTAAATGTCTGAGACCGGATTTGAACTTAGGTACTCCTGACTCCAGGGCTGGTGCTCTATCCACTGCACCACCTAGCTGCCCCCAAAATTCAGTGTGATTCTAAAATAAAAATACACCGTTTTTAGAATGAAGCTCAATTGTTCACTTTAATTTCTAAGTCTTAAAAAGCAATGAAAAATAAAAAAAAGCTCAGCTTTATAATATTAAAATTGTTGAGAAGAACCGTTCTAACCTTGGAATAATTAAAAATGTATTTCAGTGATTTGTAAGTTATATACTCAAATGCACAGCATCACAGCAAGTTGAAGGTGAAGGGATCCAGAGGACATCTTAGTTAGTTACTTAACCTCTACTTAAAGACTGGGCAGCCAGGTGGATAGAGCATTGGCTTTGCAGCCAGGAGGGTGGGAGTTCAAATCCAGCCTCAGAAAATTGTTTCTTACTAGTTGTGTGACCTTGGGCAAATCGCTTAACCCCTGATTGCCTGGCATACAGGGCCCTCTCCAGTTGTCCTGATTCAGATCCAACCACTGGACCTAGATGGATCTGGAGGAGAAAGTGACGCTGGTGACTTAGTACAGCAGCCCCTCACTCAAATCTATTTCATGTGTATGTCATGGCATTACCTTCCCTGAAGTTGTGATCTTATATAAAGACCTCAAGGTAGCTGGGCCTAACTATCTACCTGGATAGCCCATCTCACTTTTAGACAGTTTTAATTGTTAAGTTGCCTTTCCCTAGCTTCTATTTATTGTTGTTGCCAATTCTGCCTGCTGATCAAGTTTAATCATTCTTTTATAGACATACTTTCAGAAACTGTGATACAGTCATCTTGGACTGGTTAAACTTCTCTTATCCAGGTTTTAACTCATTTCTTTAACTCAGGGGCAGGGAACCACTTGCCTGAGGCTGCCAAAGCAACCACAAACGAGACTTGAAATTCAATAAACTCAGCAGCTTTATAGGGGTAAATTAATTACATGTTTGTCCAAATATAGTCCATGAATACCTGAAAAAAAGCTATCTACAACTGACGCCTCTTCTTTCAATCATTTATCAGTCTTTTACATATGTCTGTCTTCTGACTGCATCACTCAATCAAAACTGCTTTCTCCAAAGTTACCAATGATTTCTTAATCTATAAACCTGATTGTTTTTCTTCAATCTCGATTCTTTTTTTTGACATGGACCTTTCTCCCTAGATTTTCTCTCTTCTCTGGTTTTCAACAACCACTTATTGTGAATAGAAGAAAGGAAAAATGTAGTCTTGGGACTCAAGTTCTGGTGGGGAAGATGAGAGGTGAATAACAAGAGAGGTATATATAGATAAAAACAGAGTAAAAGGAAGTTAATCTCAAGAGAAAGTTCTTGTAAGAACTATTAATCAATTTGCTCAAGGTCATAGAACCAGTAAGTTTAGAAGCCAGTGGTATTTCAACTATCTAGTCAGATTAGAAACATTAATTTGAAGAAAAGGTCTTTTTTTTTGCCCTTGGTCATTTATTATTCAGTCAATAAAAATTTATTAAGTGTCACTTTGCCAAGCACTGTGCATAGTGCTGGGGATACACAGATAGACCAATGACAATCTCTGTTCTCAAGGAAATTTATGTAGAGAAGCAGAATTCAGCTTGATGGAAGGGAAAACTTTTTACTAGTTAGTGCTATCCAAAACTGGGATGAGTTTTCTAAGAGGAAGATTTCTTCTTTCAAAGGATCTTTAAATAAAGATTGAATGATCCTGTTGAGAATGCTGTGGAGGGGAGTTCTTGTTTAGGTATGGGTAGAATGGGATGACCTATGAATTCCCCCTAAATTTTGAAATTCTGGGATAATGTAAAAGTACAAATGACTTTTGTCAAAAAGCAAAAACTTATTGATACCAAAAAATCTAAAAAAGGAGAAAAGTATATAAACTAAGTTTGGTTATATAAAAGTACTAAAGTTTTTATATCAACTGTTTATGGGTTGTGGGATAGGTAGGCAGGAGATGTGTTTGGAGAAGGTTCTCTCCAGTTCTGAAATTCTCATTTTATTTTGAAGCAAAATAACATTTAGGAGAATCATTACATATCTAATTTTCTGTATACTCAATTTGATTGAAAGATTAAATTTTATTCAATATATACTTTAGAATATATAAACAACATACACTGAAAGACTAATCTTATAGTTTTACAATGTGATCATCTGATCATAATTTAAAAACTAAAACGGAATACTTTAAAGGTCTTGGGCTGGCTGTTTTAGTTATGTTTTACTTTCCTTCCTTTTTTTCCCTCCCCATACCTTTGTTTTGGTTGTCACCTTGACTAGAGAGACTATGCGTGGAGGATTAACCCTTTGATCTCCACAATTCCCATTGCAGGCTTCCCAAAGTCCGGACTGGTGAGTGCCTCCCTATATCAAATTACCTGTTCTAGCTAGATTTTGCCTTATTTCCTGCCATCTTCTTACTGCCACTGTATCCTCTCCTGTTTTCCAGTTTTGGAAATAATACAGTCAAATCAATACACTTATTGCTACCAGGAGATTGTATTTATCTACTCTCCTATGACTCCAACCATCTTCTCTGTAACTTTTCCAATAAAACATTTCCTCCAAGGTACCATTCTTCTGTTGTTTGTTCCCCAACAACAGGACAGGAAAAGTCTTATGAGATCTAGTCAATAGAGCAGCTTAGGTAGCTTGCTAGAACCCTTGAATTCTTTGAATTCTTGAAAAACAAACAACTCTCCTGAATTGAATAAAAAACAGACTTTCCAAATTCTACAAAAAGATCTGATGTGAGTATAAGGACATGTGTTACTTTAAACTGAAGTCCTACCAAAACCTACCCCTGATAAACAGCTGCAGCATATGTAGGAGAATAAATTCTTTCAAGATATTACTCCAAGAAGCTTTATTCTAAGAAGTCCTTTGTTTCAGAACTACTCGCAAAAAAGCTAGGTGGTGCAATGGCTAGGGTTGGGCCTGGAGTCAGAAAGTTCAATCTGGCTTCAGACACTTACTAAAGCTGAGTGACCCTGGCCAAGTCAGTTAACTCCAATTGCCTTGCCAAAACAAGCAAAGCAATAAAACTTCCAAAAGACCCAAAATCCAACAGGATTCCCAGAGTACATCAATGTGCCATACTACTTTGGATAGGGAAACATTTCTCTAACCACATAAAACTTCTCCAGATCAAAATGAAGGCTTTTAGAAAACATTTTAGTAAAGAGATAAAGCATCCCCCCCCCATCCCAGGCTACACAGTTCACAAAGATCCTACCTGCCTGAATGTGTTCCTATGGCCACCACGGTGCCACTTGGATGGAAGTCTGCACAGTGTCCTGGTTCCTAGAAGAAAGATGCACACAGCTGCTGTGGATTTCACCAGTAAAGTCTCCACATATATATGGAAATAGTGGCAGTAAAATACTTGAGTATGGGTTAGGAAGTCTCACACTTTATCACAGTCATGGGAGACAAAGGATAGAGATGAAATGGAAAAGAATGCCAAAATGGGTAGGGGCAGAAAGGGAAAATTTGAGCCAAAAGGACTTGGGAAAACAGGACTTTGGATCAGTGGCAGGTGGAGTACAGAGGGTATACAAACAGCATGCAAGTTTTTGAGTAAATTACAGAGGCGCTAGGGTCTCAATATCTTAACAAGACTGATATAAACACTGCATTGCCATTTTTTACTACCTACAATGAGGATTAAGAGTTCTTTAATTCACTTCTTTAAAGTAGATTATTATTATATACTTGAATCTTCCCTTACATCCTCCTCCCCTCAACCCTTCTCCAAAGTCTTGAATTCTCAGGTTTTTCTCTATAATGCTTTGGAATCTTTTCCTGAAGGGCTTATAATGCTAGGAACGAATGCTGGCTCACTCACATCCAAAAGTCTGGTCCACTCCAGCCTGTGCTCCACTGAGTTCCACATGCACACTTGCCTGTCCTGAGCACAGGTTAATAGTAAGTCTTTGAAGGGATGTGTAGCAAGACCCCAAAGTTCATCCGTGTGACCCTGCAAATGAAATGCAATCAAGGGTCTGAAATCATGGTAAAAAGAAGAATAGGAGGAAATGGCACATCCCAGCCACCCCTGCATTGCTCCAACAACTGAAGGACACCAGAGCAAGAAGCAATTGGGAAGTGAAACCAAAGGAAAACCTATTTTGAGTCATCTTTTCAATCTTACATCACAAGTTCTACCTACAGACAAGTGACTACTAGGGAAGGAACTGTACAACAGGGGGAGGACTGGGATATGGACTCATACTCCAGAGAACAGATTTTAGACTTCAGTGCCCTGCTTGGGGCTCTGAGGCAAGCATCAGAGACTAAGCCCTTTGAATAGGCAGGCAGCAACACTGGGTTGGTAGGCAGCAGCAACAGTGGGTAGCTCAGACTGTATTGATGGGACAATTGACAAATAACAATAAAAGACAAAAAACTATATTGTGAGGCCAAAGATCAATAAAGCACAAACCTAGAAGAAGAGAATAAGTTTAGAACACCTAAAGAGCAAAGTCTCAAAGAAAAACACAGATTGTCTGATCAGATCAATCAAAATTCCTAGAAGAAACGATAAAAATGTTAAAAAGTAAATTTGCAAATGAAGGGGAAAGCTCAGAAGCACTGGTCCTGGAGTCAGGAGGATCTAAGTTCAAATCTCCTCTCAGACACTTAGTAGCTGTCTGACACTGGGCAAGCCACTTAACTCTGATTGCCTTCTTTGGCCCTGCTAAAAAAAGGTATATTCTGAGAATAAAAGAGGAAAGAATCAAAAAAACAAATGAGAACTATGGAAGAAAAAGCTTGGCATAAGAGGTGAGGTATGAAATCCTTACACCAAGTAACAAATCCCCTAAAAATTAAAACAGAAGGTATTTATTATTCAATAACAACAAATTATAATAGTAAAAAAATTAAAAAAATGTAGAGATTTTATATAAGAAACAAATAACTTGGAAATGAAATCAATGAGAGAAAATTTAAGAATCACTGAATTACCTGGAAGTCAAGATATGTATATATATGTATATGTATATGTATATGTATATGTATATGTATATGTATATGTATATATGTATGAAAGGAACATATATAAATTTAAGAAAATTGTTCAGATCTTTTACAATCAGAGGGCAAAGAATTGGATAGTTACTGAAACAGAGGACTTCTAAGCATTCCTGATGAAAAGGACAAAACTGCATAAAAACAAAAGTTTAAATATTAGAACAAAAGCTTTATAAGGACTAAGTGTTCACAAGCATCTCCTAAAATGTTTGTTATTGGGAGTCATACAGGATGATAAATAAGGTAAAGGGTCTAAGAGTGATTTTTGTTGTTTTGATGATCTTAAGGAAGGAATGAAAATGGAATAAAGTAGACAATAGGACATAAAAGGGAAAAATGAGGATGGAACGTATCTCACAAAATAGGGATGGGAAAGGACAGGTCTCACTTGAATCTCATTTTCATTTGAACTATTCAAAGGACATATCCATATATCTATATATCACATATACAGACCATGACATAGAAATATATTCAACTCAATAGAGAAAACAGGAAGAAATGAGAGTTTCTTAAGTAAGTGGGAGGATAGACATAGGAAATATTTAGTCATAAGCAAAACAAACCCTAAGTTTATAGGATTGCAGAGGACTGTAGGGAGGTTTCTTTTCTTTTCTTTTTTTGCAAGGCAAATGGGGTTAAGTGGCTTGCCCAAGGCCACACAGCTAGGTAATTATTAAGTGTCTGAGACCGGATTTGAACCTAGGTACTCCTGACTCCAAGGCCGGTGCTTTATCCACTGGACCACCTAGCCGCCCCTATAGGGAGGTTTCAAAGAAAAATAAGGTTTAAAAGCTGTGATTGGGGTTTGGTTGAGGGGCAAAGAAGAGAGGGACAGGTCCTTGGAAGCTATTTTCATCAAGCAAAGAAGCTTGGTGCTGAGTATAGGCTTGATCTACAGCCCTCTTCTATATAAAGAAGGAGAAAGAAAAGAAGAAAAAAGTAAAGGCGATTAGGATGGAAAGAAATACTTAAAATGAAAAACTTCTGCCCCAAAAGTCAGTGCATGTAAAGATTAAAAGGGAAAAAGAAAAAAAAATTTTTGCAGTGAGTTTGTCTGATAAAGGGGTCAATTCCAAGAAATAGAAGAAACTGATTAAAAATTATAAGAATAAGATATGTTTCTTCCTTAAGGAAATATGATTTCTCTCATCACATTCAACTTAGATCAATGCATACCATGGAAACAAAGTAAAGACTAACAAACTGCCTTCTGTGGGAAGTGGGGAGAGGGAAGCAAGAATGGGGGAAAAATTGTAAAACTCAAAATAAATAAAATCTTTCTTAAAAGAAAAATTATAAGAATAAGAACTGTTCCCCAATCGGTAGTCAAAGGAGAACAGGCAGTTTTCAAAGAAAGAAATCTTAATCTATTACTAGAAAAAATGCTCCTAATTACTAATAGAAAAATACAAATTAGCTATGCCCAAAATGTAACTAAACTTTGTATATGTTCTGATGCAGCAACCAGTACTTGTCCTCTACTCTAAGAAAATTTAAGATGAATACACACACACACACACACACACACACACACACACACACACACAAACATTTACAACAGTTCTTTTTGTGGTGGCAAAGACCTGGGATTGGCTAAATGAATTATCATATATGCTTTTAGAAAATGAGAGATAATTACAGAGTTATCAGAATTAATTAGATTAATATAGAGCAAACAGAACAATTTATGACATCAACACTGTAAAAATTAACAGCTTTAAAAGACTTAAAAAACTGACCAACACAATGATAAATCATAACTGCAGAAGACCAGTGAGGAAGAATGCTACCTACTTCTTGAGAAGTGATGAACTCATATGCAGAATGTAAAATATGTACAATTTTGGATATGGACATACCTAATACAAGAATTTTCTTTTGCTTGATTTTATTTATTATAAGGGTTTTGTTTTTCTTTTGGGGGGAGGGGAGAAGAATGGAGAGAAGTGTGTGGAAAAAATAAGGACTCGAAAATTGGCAAAATTTTTTATTAAAGAAACTACAAATGTTGGGGGGGGGGGGGAATCTCCCTGAGAATTTTTATTTAATGCTCATTAAAAAAAATACAGCTTACCTGTACTTCTATTTGAAAACCATCATTAAATGTTCCCCGTAGAATAAAATTTCTTGATGTACCAACTAAAAATTGATCTTCCTTTCCTTCTGCAACTGCTCGGATTGCTCCGTACTGTTCAGGAACCTAAAAAATAAGTTTCTGTGAAGTCGTTTTGTACATTTTGATACATAGTAATAGCTGTCTTTGAAGGCTACATATACAGTACACAATTATAATTTACTTTTTTTTTGTGGAAGGGCATTAACTATTTATCAACAAAAAAGTGGCATGGTGTGTCAGGAAACTGCTTCAACTAGAGCCATAAGAAGCCTGTATTCAAACACTGTCTTGAACACTTTCTAGCCAGGTAGCCTTGGACTAGACTCTTCATTTGTCCAGTGTTCAGCTTCTATATCTCTCAGTATGAATAAGAATATATCTAATATCTAACTCACTTAAACAGTCACAGAGATGAAGTGAAAGGACTCTAAACCTAAATAAGTATTACAATTAAGAAGGGTCTGATATACTAAACGTTATAATTAAACAATTTACAGTTGATCCAAACATGATTCCAATGGTATGAAAACAGATGTCATTGAAGAACAGAATGTAAAACTTACTCTAGGATCAAGGACAAAAGTTCAAGGGTGTTCTTTTGGCTATAAAGGAAAAGCACCTTTCTTTGGAAAGGTAAATATTAGAGGAAATGGAATAGCTTTATTGGTCCAAAGCTGTGATAACGTAACTGTTAACCAATTTCTATCTATCTGGGAAACAATTCCCAGGAGACTGCCAGGGCTCAACTTTTCATGCAATTTCTTATTTCAAAAAATCACCCACCTGGAGAAAAATGAAATTTAATAAAACATATTTTTAAAAATACTATAATAGAGGCATGTGTCAGGCATTAAGTATGTAAAGATTTAAAAAACTATGGGCTTTTGCTTTTATGGGTCTTCTAATTTATCAGAGAGTATGACGTGAACATAAATAGGAAGAAAATTAATCTTAAAGGAGAAATCAATTTTAGCTTTAAGGGGAAGAAGCCAGGAGGTCTCAAGAAGGTGGCAGAAATTGAGCTAAAGTTTGGAGAAAGAAAAAGATTTTAAAATATGGAGGATCTGCACTCCAGGTAGAGGGGTGGGAGAGAACAGGAATCAAACCAATACATGGAACCAAGTGAATAAATTAGTTAATTGATACTTTGTTGAAGTGAAAAAGTTATCTCAATGTCTTTCCTTTCATGGTCCCTTAAATTAAAAAAAAATGAATCCTATTAAAAGCAACTTTAGATTCTTTAGACATTACTAAAAAAGTGTAGTTTTTTTAAAGTAAAATTTCTTCGACTTTGAAAATGTATTAAGTCTTTTTTTTTTGGATGAGATAATACTGCATTTATAGGTACCAAGCAGCCAGGTGATGCAGGGGTTAAGTTCCTAGGCTTGGATTCAGAAAGATCTGAGTTCAAAACCAGCCTCAGATAGAAATTTTGTGATCTTGGGCAAGTCACTAAGGCTCTTTTGCCTCATTTTCCTCATCTTCCTCATCTGTAAAATGGGGATAATAATTGCTTACATCTGTCAGGGTTGTGAGGATCAAACGAGATGAACATCCAATGCACAGTGCCAGCACATAGTAGGCACTAAATAAATATTTACTGACTCTCATTCTCACTAAGGAGATCCTGGGGTATTCTGGAGCTTGATGTAGTCCTTATACTGTCATCTATAGATAGGCAAATCTAGGGAACCTCACTATACTAGGGGTGTCCAATCTTTTAGATCTTCTGGGTCACATTGCCCAACAAAAATGTGTCAAATGTCACTTTAATATTCATTTATCACTACAGTGTAACCTATATAATCAGCGAGTATAATGATAAAATGTAATACTATACTAAAGTATAATAAAAAAAGAGTGTAATAAAACATTTACTTTTTAAACAAAAAAATAAGAACATGTCATTTTTAACATGAAACCTGAACCTTCTTTTTCAATACTAGTGCATCTCTATCAGATCTGATAGAGGTTGTAGTGATGTGAAGAATATTTTCAAGATCCTCATCATCTGAAATTTTTGTTCTATTTTTACTTTTTGTATGCTTCATATAGGAGAAAAGTTGCTCACAAATATAAGTTCTTCCTAAAAGAGATGTCATGAACAGAGAATGTTTGTGGAATACTAGCTATTTTCCTTTAGGTAGGCATAACTTGTCAAAGTCCAATAAAGACACTTGAATACCTTTTTCTTTTAAGTTGCAAATGGACAGCTAGGTAGTGCAGAGGATAGAGCACTGGCTTTGAAGTCAGGAGGATAGGTGTTCTAATCCAGTCTCAGACAACTAACACTAATTAGCTGAGTGACCTTGGGCAAGTCACTTAATCCTGATTGCCTGGCATCCATCCAGAGCCATCTCCAGTTGTCAGATGTTTGCTTAATAAAAATGTTGCACTTATTTTAGAGGTTGCACTTATTAAATAATTTTGCATGATTTTAACAGATGTGTGGGGAATAACTTCAAGGGAAGCCTTTAGAGCTAAATTTTACTTTACACAGTAAAATGCTTTTTTTGGGGAAGGAGCAATTGATGAATAGTAAACACAAAGGGAGCTTGTATTCTCTTCAAATCTCTGATGGCTAACTGACTGACTGGATAGATGGTTTGCTGTAGTAAACAATTTGGAAAAGCCTGCTTGTTTCCTCCTCAAATTCTCATGGAGATCAGAATATGAAAAAATATCCGATATTAGAGTTCTTGATTAATATTTCAGGTCAATTAGAGCTTTCTGGATTTAAAAGCAAAGCTCCCTTGAGAAATGGGATTCTAGTATCTCTTTTATTCTCTTGTACTCTGCACTCTATAGTCAATCTAGCTCATAATTAGAGATACTCCCAGATCTGAAGAAACTATTAAATCAAACTCCCTTAAATTAGTTGAGTAATAGTAGCTTACATGTAAATAAAAAAACTTTTCTCCCAACAATGAATTAGCGAGTATGATTATTATATCATCTATTTTGTGGAATAGGAATCTGGAGTTCAGAGAAGCTGTAGTGCTCTGCCCAAAGGCACCTAAAGTCATTGGCTAAACTGAGGCACAGATTCACATCTGACTACAATCCAGGGCTCTGCTTATTACATTACAATGCTTCAAGACCTGAGAGATTAAGAAAATCAGTTTAAAATTTTGACCCTAAACTATACTACTTTAAAAAATAATTTTGGCATCTGATATTAAATGCTTATTGACAGATGGATGTACAGAACAAATCTTCTGTGCAATACCATTCATTTTTTTTAGGGTTTTTTTTTTGCAAGGCAAATGGGGTTAAGTGGCTTGCCCAAGGCCACACAGCTAGGTAATTATTAAGTGTCTGAGACCAGATTTGAACCCAGGTACTCCTGACTCCAGGGCCGGTGCTTTATCCACTGTGCCACCTAGCCGCCCCAATATCATTCATTTTTAAAAACAAAAAACTTTCCTATTTGCTAATATCCCTGTTCTAAGAAAGGGAATTTTAAATGATCAAATAGTTACTTCGACATGTACTTACTTTCTTTACTATTTGGCAAGACAGTGGGATTAAGTGACTTGCCCAAGGCCACACACACCTAGAGTATTAAGTGTCTCAGGTCGGGTTTGAACTCAGGTCCTCCTCACTCCAGGGCTGATGCTCTATCCACTGGGTTACCTAGCTGCCTCTTGACAAGTACTTTCCATGTTAAGAGTGAGTGAAAAAGAAAAAAAAGGAAGGAAGGAATGGAGAGAAAACATGGAAGGCAAGCTAAATGTCAAAAATGTGCAAGTACTAATCTTTAACTATGTTTTATTGTTAAGTTATCTCAGTTGTATTTGACTCTCTGTGACTCCATACAGTGTTTTTTTTGGGTAAAGATATTGGAGTGTTTGGCCATTTTCTTTTCCAGCTCATTTTACAGATGAGGAAACTGACAGGGTGAAGCCCAGAGTCACTGCTACTAAGTGTCCAAGGTCAAATCTGAACTGGGTGTTCTGTGCACTATGGAACTACCTAGCAGCCCCATCTTTACCTGTCACAGACTATTTTAGAGTTTGAGAAGGGACTAATATTTTGTATTAAGAATCAAAGTCTCCATCTTACCTCTATTTCTCTTTCAGGGCTTAGATCATGATCCCACAAAATTACTTTTCTGTCTTTTCCTCCTCCAGTTAGTAGCATTCCATTCCTCATCTGACAAAACGTGAAAACACTGCCATCATGAGCTTTGATTTGTTTGGTTATTTGATACACACCTAAGATCAGGAGGAAAAAATAACATTGGTTATTCTATTTTCATCCAAGTCTTTAGAATTACAGAGCAAAATTAGAAATTGAAACATACAGAATAAATCAGAAAACCAAAATTATAGAAGATACTAAAAATATATTCTAAATTTATTTTAAAAAAGAAACCTGAGTATTAAGATTAATAAGTGCTAAATACCTAAAAATAGTTGAGTGTATTTAATCTTGCTTTCTATTTCAACTTGTTTTAAAAACTGTTTGTCACCTTAATAACTTCCCTCCTTTAAGCTTCGAGGGGTAAACTTTCATTTTTGTTTTGTGTAGAACAAGGCTTCAAAGTACTTCCCTGCTGTTTCAAACTGTGTGGGTAACCTCTCTCCTACTACTTCTAACTCCTTTTAATGTGGTGCTGTCTCCTGTTAGAATAGAAGCTTCTTATGGGCAAGGGCTATCTTGTTCCTTTTTATTTGTATTCTCAGCACTTAGCACATATCTGAACAAGATAAGCTTCTATTACTTGATCATTGATTTATGAATTCTTTCACTTAAATTAATGAGATAAATTAACTCCTGATAATTTGTTAATATGTGTCAATAATAAGGAGCAAAGTGAGATTTGGGAGAAAGCAATGAAAGTTCAATCCCAAGGTCCTGATAGATAGCTCCTAGGAAGAGAGTGATTTTTGGGTTTAATCTCTACAATGAGTAATCCTGAACAATAGTTTTAATGGTCTCTTATATACTTACTTTTAAAAATCAAATATTAAAATTATGGATTGTTTATATTGCAAAAGATAATGAATTTTTGTAAAAAAGCACATACTAAAGCATGTCCTATCTGAGAAGCTCTCTGCTAAGCCCACCCTGATCTTGAGGAGCTCCTCTTCTAATGGGGAAGACAACTCAAAGGGAAGGCTTCTGTTGAAAAGAAGAAAAGCCTCAAGGTACTCAGGCTGCTAGATTGAAGCTGAAGGTGCTACTTCTATTTTAAAGGCATTCCCACCAATAACAAATCATTTGTTATTGATGCTGAAGTTTCCAATATGATGAAGAAGCCCCTTGGCTTTTTCAATATGGTGAAGAAGACTCCACAGCCCTACTATTGCTGCCAAGAAACAGTCACCTGGGGAGGCTAGGTGGCGCAGTGGATAGAGCACTGGCCCTGGAGTCAGGAGTACCTGAGTTCAAATTCAGCCTCAGACACTTAATAATTACCTAGCCGTGTGGCCTTGGGCAAACTACTTAACCCCATTGCCTTGAAAAATCTAAAAAAAAAAAACCAAACAAAAAGAAGTCACCCTTCATTATATGTTCAAAATCCTAATCACTCCCAAATTAGAAATTATTTCACTTTTGAAACCTGACTAGAGAGCTTGAAGGAAGAAAGGAGTGGGAATGATGCTCTACAGATTAGTTCCTCTCCCTTCCTCACTGTCAGGGACAGCAGGACCTAAGTTCCAATGTGGTCTCAGACAAGTATCAGCAGTGTCACTCTAGCCAAGTCACCTAATCCTGATTTTTTTTTTAACCAGAGGAGAAAACAAAGTCTTTCAGACTTGAAGTTACAGGGAAGCTAGATATTAGCTACTTAATTTCCATTTCTCAAAATTAGAAAATAATTTTGAGCAAAGATATCCCAAAACAAAACAAAAAGCCCTCAAAACTATTTGTAATCTTTGGTATTTGTGCCATGGTTTCTCCACTCTGCCACACACTGTGCCAATCTAGTGGAGTGTTAAGTATACAGCAGATGCTCAATAAAAGTTTAACTAGCCAAAGGTCACACTGCTAGAAAATATCAAGTATCTGAGGCTGCATTTGAACTTAGGGTCTCCTGACTCCAGGCCTGGTACTCTGTCCACTGTGTTATTGAGTTGCCTCATTGACAGATGCTATCTATAAAAGTAATCACACAATCGAATTTTTTGTGTGTGCAGTAGACAAACAGTAAACCCAATAGGACTTTAAAATAGCAAGGCTTTCCCAAAAGCAAATGGAAATCTATTTTTGTCACTGTTTTTTGTTATACTTCTTATAATTTCCTCAGCTGATTTTTTTTACAATAGAAATTGTTCCTTTTTTACAAACAGGGAGAGATACTACAGAGCAGTTTGTAGCTGGTTTGCAAGAGCTAGGGTAAGAACAAGTTTTCTGATTCCAAGACTAATTAGCTCTTAATATTACAAAGCTCAGATATATATCTGAATGAAATATAGGATTTAAGCCTAAGAAAGCACTAGAGAAATTTTTATAATTAGGTTATTAACAAGTAGGATATTGGCTTTCTACTTCTCTAGAAATGCTTTAAAGTTTAAAGGCTGTAAGAAATCTTTTAGGCACACAAATATAATCTTTTTTTTTTTGAGAGGCACTTGTGGTTAAGTGACTTGCCCAGGGTGGTCATACTTATAACTATTCATCTGAGGGCAGACTGGACCTCAGGTTTTCCTTAACTCTTGGGCCAGTGCTCTAGACACTGTGCACCTAGCTGCCTTAGGACTCTTTTTTTTCCTAGGCTAGGTTTAGTTCCAATTCTCACATTAACTAGTCAAGTGATCTAAGGCTAGAATTCATTTCTTTGAGCCTTGTTTTTTTTCTTTCTGTAAAAGGAGTGAGCTACACTGAATGTCCAACTAAAGCAATTTCAATTTCTATGAGTTAATGATTATTGAATACATTTTCTACAGAAAAAACAGGAGAGAAGATCCTGCCAATCAGTTGAAAAATTTTGGGGACTGCTTAACAATATCCTCAAAATTTAGCTCTAAATACAACTGTTTCTTTGTCTAATTTACAAATACGGTCCAACAAGATAGTACATCTACAATTATTTCATTAGCTATCACTGGACAGGAAGGAAGAGATTTGCCCAAATCCAGAACAGAAAGTGAAATCTAACAAACTGACTTTTAAGAACATTAATCTCAATAGCTGATTTCAGTATATATATGTTTTGTTAATATGTTGTTAATTAATGTTATGTTAATTAAATGATCACAAAACATAAAGGCATCGTTTACCAATTTCCATCAAAATCTTCCTCCTTTTTTTTACAATACAACTACCATACATATTTAAAAAAAAAAATTTTTTTTTTTGCAAGGCAAATGGGGTTAAGTGGCTTGCCCAAGGCCACACAGCTAGGTAATTATTAAGTGTCTGAGACCAGATTTGAACCCAGGTACTCCTGACTCCAAGGCCGGTGCTTTTTCCACTAAGCCACCTAGCCGCCCCTAATAGTATTTACTTTTAAAGCTGATTTACAAATGAGGTTTTTTTTTGGCTAGAGTCAAATATTTTTTTTTTACAAAGCTATATTATTGGCAAGCTAGTTTAATCCAAACATCAAAAGTGATTGCCAAGAAAAATTATCCTAGAATTTAAAGATTACTATACTTTCTGGCTTAACTGCACCAATTTATGGAAGTTAACTGCAATACCCTCTTTTATTTAACTGAATATTTAACTCAAACAAAAGTTTCCATAAAATACAAGCTAATCCTGACTGTCAAACAAAATGTATTTCCAAAACGTCTTTGTAAGGACTACATGGCTGAGAGTATGACTTACATTTCTGCCCCATTTGGCAATCATGCTTAGACATACAGATTTATATTGTTTCCTTAGTCTAACACTTCCCAAATCAATTCATTCCTGGAATATTTTTGAATTTGAACTATATTATAGAATGTGTTAGCGCTGGACTAGAGATACAAAAAAACATAGATTGGGGAAACACTGAATAAAATCAGATAAAGTATGTCTCTTTTCATACTAAAAGTTACATTACATAATGATTTATAACTTAAAACTATTTTTCAACACATTCTCATGAAATTCCTATTCGTGTTGCATATAAATACAAGACTCAACTGAATAGAATAGGTTCAAAGGTGAAGCAGATTTCCTGAAAAATACTGAGGATGTTTAAGATATGAAGTTGGTAGTGTGGATAGAGCATTGAACTTGGAATCAGCAAGACCTAGATTCAAATACAGCCTCATACTGCTGGTTGTGTGACCCTAAGGAAGTCATATAACCTGTTTACCTTGGTTTCTTATGTGCTAAATGGTGATAATTATAGTATTTACCTTCCAGGTGTGAAGATGAGCTATATGGAATGCAAATGATCACAAACCTTAAAACATTTTAATAGAAAACATTATTATTATTATTGTTGTTGTTGTTAGGTTAATTCTGTACCTTACTTGTGATCTAATAGGCTTCTGCTCCAATGATTCTACTCAAACTACTTTTTCAAAAGTCACCAAAGGGACCTCTAATCTCTAAATCTGTCATCCTTTTTGACTCCTTGGCAATATCAGGTATTTTTAAAATGTCTCCTCTGGGATATTCTATCTTACAATGCCATACTCTTAACTCTTCTTTCTGGATGACCTTAATGCTTTGATTTTTGACCAAGGTCTAAGGCCTCCACAGTGCCCACTGGAACAGACTACTCTCCCCTAAGCCATTCTGTAGGGTAGATGACATCCTTCCCAAATCAATTCATTCCTGGAATGTTGAGGGCACTGAGCCATCAGTTGCCCACCTCCTAGAATAGCCTGTCTGCTGAGGGGGCTTTACCAGGTTGTGCATGCTACACACAATCAGCATTTCAATAACTCCAAAAGAAAGTGTGAAAAAGAACAGGCACTGGGCATGCCAACACGAAAGGCAGCAGAGCCATGGGGCTCATGATCCTAAACTTGTAAAACCTGGACAGCCTACCAGCACTGCTCTCATGTGAATTGTCATTGGAAGAGACCGAAGATCAACCGGCAAGATGATATGTTATTTGAATGTCAAATGTACATTTATCTAAAAATAATATTTTATGGAACAGGAAGCTAAGATGGTAGAAAAAAGGCAGGGACTCCCAAATTTTCCTCCTAACATCTTTAAATAATGCCTTAAAATAAATTATACAACAACAAACCCACAAAAGGATAGGGTGAAACAACTGTCCAGTCCTTGACAACTTGGAAGGGCTGCAGGAAAGTCTGTCTCACCGTAGTAAAAAGGGAGCACAGCCAGAGCAGGCAGCATTGCAGCAGGTCAGTTCTGAGTACTCTAGCCTCTGGTGCAGGTGCAAGAGACTAATCTTTCAGCACTGAGACCTGGAGACAGAAGGTGAGTACTCTGGTGTGGAGGTCCATGGTGCAGTAGAGGAACAGCAAGGTCTGGAGACCCCGGCACAGAGGGTCACTGGCCAGGTCTCTGGCCCCTTACAAGAAGCTTGGGACAAGGCCTTCTGTACTCCAGAAGCAGAGCTCAACTTTAAAAGTCAAGAAAAAGGCAACAAACAAGCAAACAAAACCCTTGACCATAGAAAGCTATCTTGTCAACGATGATCAAAAAACAAATGTCAAGAGGACAAGAATATCAAAATGCTGACATGTGAAGCCCAAAACAACAACAACAAAAAAACAACTATATCCTTATAGTTTAAAAATCAAATAGGAAACAAGAAAAATTTGGGGAAAAATAAGTGATGCAAAAAAAAAAAATCCAAAGGTTTGGTAAAGGAAGCACAAAAAATGGAAAAAATGTGCAAAAATTCATTGAAGAAAATAACTCTTTCAAAAGTTGAACTGGAGGGTAGAGCCAAGATGGTGTCATGAAGGCAGCATTTCCCGAGAACTCTAAACACCCCCCCCAACCCCCAAAAAACAAAGGATGGCTGTTGCCAAAATTTAGAGGGGCAGAACCCATAGAAAGACTGAGTGATACATTTTCCCAGTCCAAGATAACTTAGAAGTTCTGCAGTAAGTTCACCAGGACTGGGGGTTGGGAAAAAAAGCTGTAGTGGACGCGACGCAGCCCAGCCCAGCCCAGTCCAGCCCAGTCCAGAGATCAACATCAACAGCCTGAAGGGGCGATGAAAGAACTCTGCTGCACCTGGGTGAGTGTGAAGTGAGGAATACGGCTGCAGCAGCGAGAATCGGGAGAAAGCAGCCTGCACCCCCAGACAGTAAGGGAAGTGTGCAGAGATTTCTCTGCTCTCCCTGGGGTAGGACTCTGCTGTTTACCTACACTCAGATCCAGGTTGCAGTTTGGGTTTCCATGCTAAGATAGCTGGATCCCTCCTTATAGCTCCAGGACAGAGGGGAGTGCTGTCATCATCTACTTATCAAAACACAGGCTAGAGAGCAGAAGACCTTGGAGGAATAAAGGTCCCAGTGGGGTGTCCCCCACAAAAAAACAACCCCAAAGCCTTGGAAGTGTTGTAAATTAGTCCTGGGGTGAGGAAATGAGTAAACAACAGAAAAAGAAGAATCTGACCATAGAGAATTACTTTAGTCCCATGGAAGATCAAAACACATACTCAGATGATGACAAAATCAAAGCTTCTGTATCCAAAACCTCCAAGAGAAAATGGAAACTGGGCTCAGACTATGGATGAGCTCAAAAAAGACTTTGAAAAGCAATTAAGGGAGGTGGAGGAAAAATTGGGAGAAATAAGAGCGATGCAGAAAAATCATGAAAACGAAATCAAAAGCTTGGTGAAAGATATACAAAAAAAATACTGAAGAAAATAATATGCTAAAAACCAGTTTAGGCCTAATGGAAAAAAACCCAAACAAAAGGCAAATGAGGAGAAGAATGCCTTAAAAAGTAGAATTGGCCAGTTGGAAAAGGAGATAAAAAAGCTCTCTGAAGAAAATAACTCCCTTCAAATGCAAAATGGAGCTAAAGGAAGCTGATGACTTTTCAAGAAAGCAGGAAGAAATAAAACTCTGCCAAAAAAAAGCCAAAAATTAGAAGAAAATGTGAAATCTCATCAGAAAAATAACCAACCTCGAAAACAGATCCAGAAGATATAATTTAAAAATTATTGGGCTATCTGAAAGCCATGACCAGGAGAAGAGCCTAGACTTCATTTTTTCAAGAAATAATACAGCAAAATTGCCCTGAGATCCTAGAAGCTGAGGGTAAAGTAGAAAATGAGAGAATTCACAGGTCATCCCCCTGAAAGAGGTCCCCAAAGAAAAACTTCCAGGAATATTATAATCAAATTCCAAAACTCCCAAATCAAAGAGAAAATTCTAAAAGCTGCCAGAAAAAAACAATTCAATTACTGAGGATCCATAGTCAGGATTACACAGGATCTAGCATCATCTATATTAAGGGTTCGTAGGGACTGGAATATGATATTCCGGAAGGCAAAAGATCTTGGTTTACAACCAAAAATCAACTACCCAGAAAAACTGAACATCCTCTTTCAGGGGAAAAGATGAACTTTCAAACTTTCCTACTGAGATGATTAGAGCTGAACAGAAAGTTTGCTCTACAAGTACAGGACTCTGGTGAACCATAGAGGGAGTGGAAGAAAAGGACTAACTATGAGGAACTTGGTGATGTTGAACTGCTTGTATTCCTGCATGGAAAGAAGATATTGATAACTCATATGAATTTTCTCATTTATAAGAGCTGTTAGAAGAAGCATATATAGACAGGATATAGGAAGGAGCAGAATATAATGGTAATGGTATGATGTGGTAAAGGGATGGAGTCAATGGGCGATGGGGGAAGTACTGGGAGGAAGGAAAAGGAGATGAAGAAGCTGAGGGATTTCACATAAGCATCAAGAAAAAGCTATTTCAATGGAGTGGGGGGGAGGCAAGGGGGAATGAGTGATCCTTCATTCTCATCAGAAATGGCTCAGGGAGGAAATGACATACTTAATTGGGTGAGGAAATCTGTTTTGCCCTGGAGAAGGATGGGAGGAAAGGGATGGGATGAGGGGGAATGGGGGTGAGGGAAGGGGGGAATAGGTGATAGAAGGGAGGGAAGATCGAGGGAGAGGGTACTCAGATACAACACACTTTTGAACAGAGCCAGGATGAAAGGAGAGAGAGAGAGAGAGAGAATAGAATAAATAGGAGTGGGGAGAAATAGAGTGGAGGTACAGCCAGTTATAGCAACTGTGGGAAAAAATACTGAAGCAACTTCTCTGGTAGACTTATGATAAAGAAAGCAACTCACCCAAGAGACAGAGCCATTGAATCTGAACACAGACTAAAGTACAATTTTTTTTTCTCTCTCTATTCTTGAGGTTTCTCATCTTCTGGGGGGGGGGGGTGTTTATGTTTATTCTTATGTTTACCCATATAACATTCAGTTTACATAAATGATAAATGTATGGTATAGAGACAATATAGAGACTGTCAGACAGCATTGGAGGGGGAAGGGAGGGGGGAAAATTGTAGAATTCAGAGCCTTGCAAAAAAAATGATGGGTACATATTATATTGTATATAATTGGAAAACAAATAAAATGTTAAAATGTTAAAAAAAATCTAAAAAAAAAAAGTTGAGCTGTCAAATGGAAAAGTACAAAAATTGAAGAAAATCCCTTAAAAACTAGAATAAAACAAGTGGAACTCATGACTCTATGAAATATCAGGAGTAATCAAACAAAATCAAAAGAATGGTAAAAATAGAAGAAAATGTGAAATATATTATTGGAAAAATAGAATCAGGAGAGATAATTTATTAATTGGTAGCCTACCTCAAAGTCATGGCTAAAAAAAAAAGTCTGGACATCATAGTTTCAAGCAATTATCATGGAAAATTATCCTGATATCCAAGAACCAGTGAATGAAATAGAAAGGGAAAGAATCCACTGCTGTTTTTGTCCTTCATTCTCAAAGAAGACTATGACATCAGGAGGGTGATGCCATGACAAGTAAATGAACTGGATTTGAGTGAAGGGGATACTATGCTACATCACCAGCCTCACTTTCTCCTCTGGAAACCATCTGGGTGGCCAGATATGAACCAGAAGGTCCAGATGACCCTGGATGCAAGTCAGGGTTAAGTGACTTACCCAAGGTCACACAGCTAGGCAAATGTTAAGTGTCTGAGCTAGGTCCTCCTGATTCCAGGAGTGGCATTCTATCCACTGCAGCACCTAGCTGCCCTAAAATGAACACTCCCAGAAATATTCCAGTTGCCAGTTAAGGAGAAAATATTTCAAGTCATAGAGTCACAATCAGATTTAGCAGCTTCTATGTTACAGGATTGGATAGCTGGAAATATGGCATTTCATAAGGCAAAGAAGCTAGGATTACATTTAAGAATCTCCCTACCCAGTGAAACCAAACATAATCCTTCATGGGGGAAAAATAAATATTTAAGGAAAAAGAAGGCTTTCAAGCATTCCTGATGAAGAGACCAGAGCTAAACTGTAAATCTGATTATCAAATATAAGACTTGAGAAGCATAAAAAGATAAGCAGGAAAGAGGAAACAAGGGATTCAGGAAGGTTATTGTTTTGACATCCTTACATGGGAAGATGATATATGGAACTCAATAACTATTATCACAATTAGGGCAGTTAAAAGGAGTATACATAGTCAGAGGGTATGAATATAAATTGAATTTGATGGGATGATATATTAAAAAAAATCTGAGAAACAAAACCAGGGGTGAGATAGAGGAATACACTGGGAGAAAAGGGAAGGGAGAGGAAGAATGGGATAAATTGCCTTACGTGAAAAGGCACCAAAGATCTACTGCAGTGAGGCAAAGATGGGGGAGGTGAGTCTCACTTGATCTTTACTCCCATCAGAATTGGAAACAAAGAAGGAATCTTGAACATATCAGTTGGATATAGAAATCTATCTTATCCTACAGGAAAGTGGAAAGAGCATAAGAGAAGGGGTGGGGGTGGGGGGAGGGGGGTGACAAAAGGAAGGTGGATTTGAGGAAGTGGAAGTCAGAAATAAAACACTTTTGAGGATGGACAGAGTGAAAGGGGGGAGAGGAAGAGGGAGAGTGTGAAGAAAATAGGATAGAGGGAAATACACAATAATCATAAGTATGAAAACATCTGTATAGCATGTTTCTCTGGTAAAGACTTTATTTTTCAAATATATAGACAGAGAAATGAGTCAAATTTATACAAAATAAGAGCCATTCCCCAACTGATAAATGGTCAAAGTTTTCAGACAAAGCAATCATAGCTATATGTGGTCATATGAAAAACTTCTTTAAATAATTACTGATAAATGCAAATTAAAACAACTATGATATACAACCCCATACATATTAGATTGGCTAATCTGACAGAAAAGAAAAATGATAAATGTTGAAGGGGATTTGGGAAAACTGAGTACACTGTTGATGGAGGTGTTAACTAATTCAATCCATTCTGGAGAACAATTTGGGAACTAAACCCAAAGGGCTATAAAATCATGCATACCCTCACTCAGCAAGACTACTACTAGAACTTTATCCCAGAGATAAAAAACAAGAAGTAAAAAGATCTATATGTACAAAAATATTTATAGCAATGCTCTTTTTAAGGTGGCAAAAAAATCATAAATTGAGGAGATGCCCATCAATTGGGGAATGGCTGAACAAGCTGTGGTATATGATTGTGATGGAATACTACTGTACTATAAGAAATGATGAGAAGAACCAACACAAAGTCAAATGAGCAGAACCAGGAGAACATTATATATGGTAACAGCAAAGATGAACTGTGAATGACTTAGCAATTCTCAGCAATCAAATGATCCAAGACAATTCCAAAGGACTGAAGATGAAAATACTATGCATCTCCAGCAAAGAACTAAAGAGGGAGTCTGAATGCAGATCAAAGCATAATTTTTTAAACTTTATTTTTCTTGGTCTGTGTTTTCTTTCACAATATGATTATATTTTTCATATTATATTTGTACAAGTATAATTTTTATCAAATTGTTTGCCTTCTCAGTAAAGGGGAGGGAAGGAAAGAAGAGAAGTTGGAATTCAAAAATTAAAAAAAAAATCCAATGTTAAAAACTATTTTTACATGTAATTGGGAAAAAATTAAAATGTAGGAAACTGAAGCTCAGGGAAGTTAGTGACATGATCATGATTACGAAATGTTCAAAGCTCAGATATGAAATATGTCACCCCAAACTCCAAGGCCCATGTGCTTTTCACTAAATACACAATGCCTTTCAGGTATAGGCAGTTCTCAACTTTCAGACTGTGGGTCCTTTGCCAATTTTTTTTTACTAAGTTACTTCTATAGAAAAATATATTTTGGATTACAAACACTGTTTTCCAAAGTGATCAGGTTCCCAGACAATGCAACAACATTATTCATCATCTAGTTACAACATACTTTTCAAGGCCCATTTCACATTATTTCCTTTAAAGCACCAGAAATAACAGGCTGCTATTCCATTAGATTCTATAAAAACTATCTTATGCATGCATGCATACATTGTAAGTATGTTCACTGTCCTATGCATTCAAGAGTTTTTCTCTTATGAACTCAACTTCTTATTTCTCTCTTTCAAAATCTCTTTAAGGACCAACTTAGACACCTACTTTTGATTTTTTATTTTTTGCAAGGCAATGGGGGTTAAGTGCTTTGCCCAAGGCCACACAGCTAGGTAATTAAGTGTCTGAGGCCAGATTTGAACTCAGGTACTCTTGACTCCAGGGCCAGTGCTCTATCCACTGTGCTACCTAGCTGCCTCTGACACCTACTTTTTAACTTAAGTTTTTCTCTCCCTCCAACTACATGTTCTTTCCCTCAAAAATGTTGTCTGGATCTCTCCTTTCCCCTTGAATCACATTTATCTGGGGATATCTCTTCCCTAGTAGAATGTAAATTTCTTGAGGGGAGAAATGATTTCACTTTTGTATTTCCATCAGTGTCATTTAGCACAGGACTTTACATAGAATAGGCACTTCACAACTATTCAGTGATTTGAATCATTTACAACAGAGCTATTCAACCTTACTTTTAAAAGTTTTTATTGAAACAATAGACAATATATTTGATTTGCCATTTTAGTGAGAGCTCTGGTAACTTGGCTTTGCTTACTAAAGCATTTAGTAAACCCAAAGGGGACCGCATAAAATTGTGGGCTGCATTTTAGATAGCACCAATATAGAATAATATTTCTGTGACAAATGCTTCCAGTGTTCCAACACAGAATGGAAGAAACACCTCCTTCCTGCCCTCAAACTGCAGGATAATCTCCCTTCCTGAGTGCTACAGTATCCACATTCTGTACCATTCCCAATATCTTCTCTATGTTGACTTGTACTAATTAATTTTTCATATGTGTTTGGTTTCCTCCGTTATAATAGCTGACATCTATATAAGACTATAATGTTTTAAAATGTTTTACTCACATTGTCTCTAACAGATGAGGACAATGAAGTTGAAGGATGTTAGGGAGATGTCTGTGGTCACTCACCTAATGTCAGCGTTGGTACTGGCAGTCCAACCCAAATATCTCTTGCCTTAATTGACCTCATGCTTTTTCTATTTAAACACTGATCACTATACATTTAAACCAGAGGTATGTGAACAGTGAATCAGCAAATATTTGTGGCATGGCATGAATTACATTTATAAAAAATATGTATCTTAGAAAGCCAACAGTTATTAGGAAATCTCAAAGAATAAATAATCATCTATCTTGGGGCTTTTCCTTATACTGTCCTGTTGTTTCCCATCTCATATAATTTAGATAAGACTATAAAATGAAGTAGCAATCAGACAATATAAAAGAAATGAATAATAATTAGGATATAAAACATACTATACCTTTAGGTCCTTTCCCAGGTGTGGGTTCTACAGTAGTTTTGTTCCATATAAGAATGATTCCACCTGAGTCTCCTGTAAGAACATCTCCATTCCCCAAAAAAGCTAAGCACTGGACAAATTTGGGTTTTTCATATTTCTGCAATGACACAGAAAATTTTGAAAATTTCCTATACTGTGTCTAATTCAACACATTACATTTTTATTTTCTAAATTAAATAATAATAATATTCTGTTCCTTACTCCAAAAATTCCTTGTTTTCTTGTTAGTGAATTCCCACTCCAGGTCCAAAAAAAGATATGAGATTTGCCACATGTTATTATTGTATTTGCATCTGTTGGATGGAATTCTACAGCCAGGACAACTTCATTTGTAGTCTGTGGGAACAAAAATGACAAACTATAGAAGATACATACCCTCTTGATCAATAAGTTAAAAATTTTACCTACTATTTAGAATCTAACGTTCAAGGAAAAAGTCAATGTTCTATCCCCAAATGTGGATTATTATTACTATTTTTCATTGGGAATGAAGATTAAAATGTTTAAGATAAAAGAGTTTTGATACTGCTTTGTACAAGAATATGTAAAAAAACCATACTACCAGATTCTTTTCCACTAATAAAAATCAGCAAAGTAAAACTCAAACACAAATAGAATAACATGTGTTATTGTCTTTTAAGGGCAACACTATTTTTTATAAGATTAAGGAGAAATTCAGTGCCCTTTGTAAGTTTTGCTGACTTCTGGGTATGTATATACATACACATACACACATTTCTATCATTTTACTAAGCTTTAAAGGACCTGGGAGTGACATTTATAATGGTAGTATGATCCATCTGATTCTATAAACTAGAAAAAAAAAATACATGTAGCCCTACTAGCTAAAAACAAAACAACTCAAACCAAATAGCGCACTGCACAGACTAATTAGAAAGTTTTAAAGTTGGAAATTAAATCTGTGGTTGAGGCAAAACTAGAACAAAGAATTCTTCTGCCTGCTAGCACCCTGAACCATGTTATCTTTTGAGTTTTTAATGAGTTAATAATGAGTTTTACTGGAAACTGAAGTATTTAGTCTATTTATTATGGGATCACAGGAAGAAAATGGTTGAGGACAAAAGTATACAAGAAATATGCTGCAAAAAAGCCAGAATAGATATGACACTAATTTTGCTGGCACTCTTATTTTGTGCTATTATCACTGCTTCAGGGAGAAACTATTTTGACATTTGTGTTATTTTATATTTATGACTAACTTCACTGTAAAGACTATCAATAGTTAAAACTGAATTCTATTGACCAAATGTCAGTTTTTAAAATCCTGCTCTAATATTAGTTTATTTAAATACTCAAATTGAATTATGATCTTATAAACCCAGAAGCTATCTTTAGTAATAGTGCAAGCCAATCCACTCTGCCCATTTTGTGTAACTCTTACTATGTTCTTCCTTAAGCAAACTACAAAAAGCTTTGTTTAAACGGTGGATAATTCTACCGTCCATTGTCAACTGTCAGATATATGAGCAAATGCTGTATGTCTAGGTTGAGGAGAATGTGAAGCTACAGCTCTTACCTTGATGGTAGCTCAAATAGGTTTTTCTTGCATCTACACCTTTAGAAAATCACAGTTCTAAAGGCAGAATAATCTTGGATCTTTGATTTTATTCTGGACATTTTCCTGCTGAATTGGATTTAGCATAAGCCCCATTTGATGACCTTTTTTTTTCTGGTTTTTGTAAGGCAATGAGGTTAAGTGACCTGCCCAAGGTCTCAGGCTGAATCTGAACTCAGGTTCCCCTGACTCCACTGTACCACCTAGCTGCCTCCACATTTGATGACTTTTAAATTAACTTACTCACCTAACCAATAAGCTTCACACCACCTTCCCTTCAAAGCTGAACCCTTCCTTGCCAACTGAAAGTTCCTTCACTTCCACCCATTCTCAGGAAGGGACATGAAGGGTCCTTAACAACGGATTACAAAAGTCTTCCTTAATTTTATAAAACTGAAGATGGGCTTCCTCTGTTTAATATTTTACGTATTTTAAATTGATAGAAACTATAATGCTAGATGTCCCAAAGTTCAAAATATAAAAATAAGTTAAAATATTTCTAGTACTTTGTTATTTTAAATTCATCAAATAAATTATTTTTATTGGAAAAGTCAACCAAAATACACTTTTATATTCCTAGATTATCAATCTAAAATGCTGTAAAAGGAATGTAAAAAATAAGTATTATGTTTTTTCCCCATTCCTTCATAATTCCTGTAAAATTTATATTTCTAATAAAAACAAGGATTCTTGGCAAAGGTGAACAAATCATGAAGCCTAAAATTATATTAATTCATTTAATAAATTGTTATTAAAGTGCCCACTACTGTTCAGAGAGCATTGTGTTAGGTGTAGGTGAGTTAAATAAGACATGGTCTCTATTTAGTTTACGGTTTCTTGAGGGTTAAGACAACAAAGCAGATAATTATAATAATCTATACAGGAGAATGATTTACCAAAGAGCTATGTGAGGTCCAAGGGGAAGATATTTACCAATTGGAGAAATTTTGTGTAGAGAAGATGGCTTTTGTAACATGCTTTAAATGATGTATTAGAATTCAAAAGGAGGAAGTTGGAAAGGAAATATCTGATAGAAACAGGATGAGCAAAGTCATGGTATAAGTAAAATGCAGAGTGTATCTGGAGTGAATAAAGTAATCTAGTTTGGCTGGAATGTAATATGTAGAGGTGATGAGTATGAGAAGGCTTTATGAGAAGGCTTAAGGTGATGAGTATAAGTGCTTTAAATGAGAGCAGAATCTGAACTTTATTTAGTAAGCAAGAGGGAATAACCATTGAACACTTCTGATTAAATGATTGCTAAGATCTTATCTTTTATATTTTGAGACTCATTATAACCTCTGAAAAGGAAATGGGGACAAGAATAATGTCTTTTGTATTTTCAAGATATTATTTTATTTATTA
Source organism: Macrotis lagotis (assembly GCF_037893015.1). Classification (NCBI taxonomy): domain Eukaryota; kingdom Metazoa; phylum Chordata; class Mammalia; order Peramelemorphia; family Peramelidae; genus Macrotis; species Macrotis lagotis. Next base: position 92,460,588 of record NC_133658.1, on the reverse strand, counting down.
TATTACTTACATGCTTTTATTTATTTCATTTGCTTTTAACACTTTAGTAGCATATCTTTGTTATATAATTGATTGATGACTGTTTAAGTCCTAATTCTAGTTTCACATAATTGAAGTGCAGCTTTCAAAGGAATATTATAATGAATTGATATGGTGTAATTTAGCACAAAAAATACACATTTATAATATTACCTTAGCCAAAATATAATGATTTCACCTAAGCAAGAAAAGAGTTTATAATGATAAGTTTAATTTTTAATTGAGTAAGTTTACCTTTATTTCTGCTCCTTTTGATTTTTTCTGCCAGTCCCACACAGTCAGCATGTGGTCATTGGAATCGTCAATTACACATAAATGAACACCTGAATCCTATTTTAAATAAGTTAATAAAAATCTTTTATAACAAAATATGATAAACATTAAATATACATTATTAAGATCAATCAACTGTTTCTTATGACATGCTCATATCAAATACAACTCTGAGGAGCTTAAGACAAGTAATATTTTCTTTTAAAACTGCATTCTGTAAACTATGACTTGACTGAACAAACATGTATTAAGTGCTAACTCTATGTATAGCTCTGAAAATACAATGATGAAAACTGAGCATTCTTATACACAAGAAGCTTAGGATCAAATATTGTGGGGAGGACAAATAAGAAATGGGATTAAAAAAAGCAAAAATACAAAAGAAATGGGATAAAAAAAGTGATGACATCATATAAATAAATACAAGACAGACTTATGAGCAAGGAAGTACTAAATAAACAAATAATAAGAGTATTCCAAAAAGGAAGAGAGATCTTTTCCACTTGGGTAGAGAGAGATGTATTCAATCCAGGTAGTCTAGTTTGGTTAGAACATAGGAAATATATGAAGTATGATTATGTGAGACAACAAATGGGGATATAGGATGAGGTCAGAATATGAATGGCTTTAAATGTTAGCATCAAGAATTTAAATTTAGATCAGAGGAATGATATGATCATGGTGGCATATTAAGAAAATTATAGGTAATGAATTCAGGGGAGATAAACAAGTGGTAGTTGTGAGGCTAGAGGAAAGGGACATAGAGAAACTGCACAGGTCAAAATAACAAGACTCAGCAACCATCTAGATATGGAGGGACAGGTAAGGTAGGTGTCGCAGCACTATTTAAAAAACCCAGATATTAGCAAGAAATGTAGGGGATTAGTGTGAAAAGTTTGGTCTTACAAATATTGAGTTTTAGGTTTTACAATTATGTTTATTGGAAACTAGGAAAAACTGAATATAGTACTTATTCAAAGTAATTAATTTTTGATGGTTTTCTAGTTTTACATTTTCTTGGGACTGCTTTCCTTTAAAAATTGTCTAATTCTAGATTGCTCAGTTTGAAAATAGTAAAACAATTCGTACATTTTCCAGTCCTTTTAAATTCTACCATTTTTTCTTGTGCCTATCTTTATATAATTCATCTTCCTGGTTAGCATCTTCAGAGGTTTAATGGAAGATGAGAAAGAAAATCAATAACACACTAGTAAATTTTGATATCTGCTAGCAATTTGGCTAAGAGTTCCGAAATTTGTGAAATTTAATTATTAATTACAGACAAACCAAGACTAAGTTACTCTAAACAAAATTCAATTAAAATTCCATTCTTCTAATTTTACTTGAACCATTTCCATTTCCTTAATGTAGATTTCATAGTTTGGGGGGCAGTGCTGATTGAAGATGATCTGGTCTGCTGTTTCAGGTATTCATTTAAAAAAAAACCTTAAGAACCCACTAAGTGGTAGTTATAGTATGGTAGTTAGAAATGAAAAGAATAAAAAAAAGCATAGCAACTCTTCCATACTTCCAGGGAATGCCTTCTGAATGACCTATGAAAGTGGAAATGGTAGAATAATTTACTGATGAATGAAGTCCAAGTATTTTTCCTCCTAACTAATGTATGAGTGGAGACTAGAAAAAGATAAACATAATTCAACGAGAGAATCTGTAACCAGAAGAGCATACACTAGGAATGTTGGAGTGAAATGAGGAAAACTGAAGTACTGAGCCTTTCCAAACTACTTCTGAAATTTTAATTCATACTTTAGCAACATGGTAGCAGCCATCTAGGGAACAAAAGATGAAAGCAGGCAAAATTTATGTCTTCCTCACCTACCTTTTCTAAACCTTTCAGAAAACCCCATCTGACAGAGATCCAATGTCCTCATTCAGGTCAGCCCACTTCCTGCTTCCAAATTTTTTTCCTTCATCCCAGTACCAATAAAAAAAACGTAATATCCTGATAGTGGTTGATCTGATTGAAATGTGAGAGGCTGCATGGGAAGTGCAGAATACAGAGCTTCCAGGAGTCACAGTGTGGTCACTGTTCAAGTCTCACTTTTGACCCACAATGGTATGAGATCCTGGGCATATCACTCAACCTCTCCCAACCCTAGGAAGCTTTAGATAGTTAAAGAAATACTTTTAAGTGGTAGATCAGAAGCTGATCTGTATAGGTAGAAAGAGTTAATTCCCTGAATTTCCCTAGTCCAATAAATCACAGATCCTATTAAAGATAAAAGATGTATTCATTAAAATGACTAGAATCATTAATGGAACTTGTGGACCTAACTTAGAGAACTGACAGTTCAGAGTTCCATGTATTTTCCTGAAGAAACGATGTTACAGATGACAGCTCAGTTTCAAGGTCAGTCTAGCAAAAGAAAAAAACGGGAAATGATTCTGTGCAAGGAAACAATTTCTTGCCTTTATATTGCTTATAAGGGCATTTCGCGATATGTATAATCTGAATATTTTTACTAGCTTAAGGAACAAAATGTTCTATTTTTTAACTTTCTTTAGACAACTAATGTGATTCTGATTTCATATTAATCCTTTACAACTTTATTTTTTAAAAAAAGCCAAAATCATAAATTTTTACTTACTACTTTTGAAAAATCCAGACAACCCACTCCACGTTCAAAGGTACCAAGCCCAATGACCTGCAGTGTGACCAGAGTGACTGAGTCCCAAACTCTGACATGGGGCTGGAGAGGCTGCAAAGGGAAAGAGATAAGCATAAGGAAGATGGCAAAAATAACCAATGAAAACCAAATATTTACTTGAATTAATAACAGGATCACAATAATAGTCACTTAAAAATAATTTCACTGAGATGATGAATTAAAGGAAAAAATCGGATAACATAAATTATTTAACCAACCAATCTTTACCTGCTGAAGAACATTAGGCACCACATTAGACATTGGGGATATAGACAAAAATCTCTCTAAGAAGTCCCTTCCTTCAAGGAGCTTAATGCTCTTGGGGAGGCAAGTGTCCATAAAGAAGTACAGCCCCAATACATAAAACAAATCTTGCTTTGATTTCCCATCAAAAAAAAATCAGGTAGAAACAGTGCTTAAACTGAGAGGAACACTTGAAGATTAGAGATGGAGGAAAAGAAAGAAGGTCAGTTTAGCTGGACAGTAGAATGTGGGGAGGGGAGCAATGTATAATAAAGCTGGAAAAGCAAGCTGAGGTTAGGTTTTGAAGAACTTTAAATGTCCTTCATTTATATTTTATTCTGGAAGAAAAAGGGGAGTCACTAAGTAGTAAAGTATGTTAAAAAAAAAGGTGTTCTAAAGATCTAAAAATTTATAATGTTACGTGTAAAATTTTCTCCAATCAAGGAATTGAAGCTACTATCATTCTCTGCTGTGACAATCTCATCAGGTTTCATTAGTTTCAGTAAGCCCACAAAATTCCATGGGGGAAGGGGAAGGGAACTCAGGAGTCATCTAGTCCAATCAATAGAAGAATACATGCTAGTATTCAGCACACCAGCCCTGAAAAGAAGGCATCAAAACTTAGGCTGAAGAATTCCAGCAGGAACCTTCTACCTCATGAAGCAGCCTATTCTCCTTCAGGAGAATTCTAATGCTTAAGAATTTTTTTCTTATGCCTGGAGGGATTTGTATGAATTGATGCTGAGTGAGATGAGCAGAACCAGGGAAAACACTGTATACCCTAACAGCAACATGGGGGGGATGATCAACCTTGATGGACTCGCTCATTCCATCATTGCAACAATCAGGGGCAATTTGGAGCTGTCTGCAATGGAGAATACCATCTGAATCCAGAGAAAGAACTGTGGAGTTTGAACAAAGACCAAGGACTATTCCCTTTAATTTAGAAAAAAAAACCCCTGATATCTTATTGTCTGATCTTGCTATCTCTTATACTTAATGTTTCTTCCTTAAGGATATGATTACTCTCTCATCACATTCAATTTGTTCTTTTTTTTTTTTTTTTTTAAGATTTGTGCAAGGCAAATGGAGTTAAGGCCACACAGCTAGGTAATTATTAAGTGTCTGAGGCCGGATTTGAACTCAGGTACTCCTGACTCAAGGGCTGGTGCTCTATCCACTGTACCACCTAGCCATCCCTTATCACATTCAATTTGGATCAATGTATACCATGGAAACAAAGTAAAGACTGACGAATTGCCTTCTATGGGGGTGGGGGGTGGGAAGTAAGACTGGGGGAAAAATTGTAAAATTCAAAATAAATAAAATCTTAAAAAAAAAAAGAATTATTTTTCTTCTAATAAGCCTAAATCTCTGCCTCTTCTGCCCAATAGTCATGGTAAAACTCTCTGGGCCCAGGAGAACAAATCAATTACTTGAAGAGCATTGCCATAGATCCATGTCTGGTTTCCTCTTGGACAAAGCTTCTCTCCTCCTCTGACCAATTTTCTTATGTCAAACACTTGAGGCTCTTCATTCTGGTTACCTTCCTTACTATGTTCTTCAGCTTCTTAATGTCATTACTAAATGTGGTTCTCAGAACTTCAGATGTGGTTTTAATAGAAGAGAACAAAAAAGTGGCATTGTAATCTTATTCCTAAATGTCATTCCTCTCTTTTCACTGCACCAAGTGACATCTTAATGAATTTCTAATGTAAATTCTTAAGTGATCAATTATGTTTTATAATAGGTACAGCTGGGAGGACCCGAGTTCAAGTCTGCTCTCAAACAATTTTGAGCTGAATAGCCCTAGGCAAATCACAACCCAAATGCCTCAAAAATAAAATCTTTTAAAATAAAATGATAATTTCTTGTTCAAGGTAAATTACAAAGATCACTTTCATATGGTAGTTTTTCTGGCTGAGTATGCATGCTCTTGCTTTAATAAGGGAACAAATTCTTAGGTCAGAACACTGAAATCAGTATTTGAATCTTACAGATCACAAATTGAACAATCATTTGGAAAAGAATAATTATGTTGTAAAATGATATGCATTCTGTAAAATGATCCTTTTTTCATCATTTTTCATCTGCTTATGCTATAAAACCTTTAGAGATCATTTAAAAGAAATAAAACAACAAATGAACTATTTCTAAAGTTAAAAATGCAAGCAATTTCAACTTAATTGAAAATTTCAATTATGTCAAAGTATTTAAACTGGACCACTCACCCTTCCATCTTTATCTACTCCAGCTATCTGTCCAGTTGCAATCCTAATTTTGTCAGGATGTACAGCAAGGCTAAAATACAAAACAAATACAAACCACCCCAAACAAAAGGCATGTTAATAAGAATATTAACTAGAGGCAGCATTTCAAAAGTCTACTTTTGTATCAACATCTTCCAAACAGATGTGACTGTCTAGTTTTCATAATTATTCATTCAATTATTTTATTTTCAATATAAAAATGATTAGAATGATATTACTATCTTGTATATATCAAGTATTCAATAAATGCTTAGTTGAAATGAAAAAAAAATCAATTTCATTATCTGCTTTTTAAGCTTATAAAAACCAAAGAAAAATGTCTATCAGAATTCTCTTCTGCAGTTCTTAAATTGCATCATATATATATATAAAATTTTTAAAATTTATTTAAGGCAATGGGTTTAAGGGATTTGCCCAAATTCACACAGCTAGGCAATTATTAAGTGTCTGAGGCTGGATTTGAACTCAGGACCTCCTGACTCTAGGGCCGGTGCTCTATCCACTGTGCCACCTAGCTGCCTCCTAGAAAAATGCCTTTTTTAAGGTTTTTGCAAGGCAACTGGGGTCAAGTGGCTTGCCCAAGGCCACACAGCTAGGTAATTATTAAGTGTCTGAGACTGGATTTGAACCCAGGTACTCCTGACTCCAGGGCCAGTGCTTTATCCATTGCGCCACCGAGCCACCCTGCAAAAATGCTTTTTGAAAAAAAACTACTTCACAAAACCAATTACTGTTTGTAATACTTAAAATATCATATCATCAGTGAGGAAAAACTTAATGAGGTAGAAATATTATAACATCTTGTATGATGTTGCACTAACATTGTCTCACAATAATTCCAATAATTTTCAAACTCCACTCTGACATCATGAAAACTTGATGTAATTTAGTCAGTTAATAGAGATCAACTTTACCTCCCTCTGCTAGTCCCTCCATCTGCCTAGAAACATATATCTCTCCAGTTCTTACTGCATTTCACACAAAATCATACTTTTTATGGAACCAATTACAGGCGGGTTTTGTCAGGACATAAAGGTAGGAATAGAAAGGTTAGATAAACAGAATTTTAAAAAAAATCCCAAAACAACCCACTATTTAAGAAGAGGGAACAGTCAAGAAATACCAACCATTTTACACAGTCTGTATGACTCAGGTAATGTCTTTGAGTTCTTTCCTCATAATTAAACAAAACTACTACTGAAGCTATGAAATATACTATTTCTCCAGTAGGAAGAAGGTAAACATTGGCTCGACAGTCTTTTCCCCGATAGCCATATCTTAAAAAAAAGTCAAGGTTTGTAAAATGATATAATTATGAAATATTATTGATCTTCCCTTAAAAGTACTTCTAAATCTATCTGCAATTAATTTTTACCATGTGGCAATTTTAGATTTAACATGGAGTGAATGGTCCAGGAAGTAACACAGTATAGAGAAAAAGACACTGGTTTGAGCAGTAGAAGATCTTGGTTCCAATCTTCATTGTGAGACACTGGACTAGCATTTTAATCTCTTTGATGTGTTTTTTCCTCATCTGTAAAATGAGGAGGTTGGATTAAATGATTTCCAAGTTTCTGTTTAGCACTAAAAATTTATGTTTGAATATGTGGTTGTGAACAATTTTAGAGAAAAGAGGCACAAGGGAATCTTTATGTTTTAAAAATGTAGACTGTGCCATCCAGCAGATGAAATTAGGTTGACTTTATCAGGGATATATTCTTGCTCTTGCCAAAAGGTGCCAAGACTCTGGGTAAGGAATACAATTGGGTCTCTTCTAATTTCTCCAGGAGATTTTTGAGTGTTAAATGCCTCCAACATGAGCTGAAGAATGCTCAGTTTAGAGCAGCTTCAGGTACCTGACAAGAGAAGGAAAAATAGGCTTTTGGGAAGATTCTTCATTACTTGGTGCTCAGAAGGAACATATGTGGAAGAAGAGAAATCAGCTATCCTAGCATTAAATAGACTGGATAGGTACATGCAATCTTGGTCTCTACCATGATACCTGGGAGGCACTAGGACTGTATTTAAATTGTTGCTTAAAAGAAACTGGGTTTTATGGGCTGAGAAATGGCTAAAAAAGAGTTGATATTTCATTTATGGCAATGATAATAGAAAAGTTAACAATGATTTTACAATAAAAATGAAGCAAATGCTACTAGCAAGTGAAAAATGCCGTTGAGATTAATGAATTTTGGCAGAAACTTTTCATCACTATAATGTGAAGTGATATTAATTTTGATGGATTTAAGTGATTTCTAACAAAAATCATCAACTGATATTTAAGTAGCATTTAAAGTAATTTACATGTATTATCTTGTGAGCCTAGGCACTTTAAGGTTTTTAATTTTATTTTTGGAGATGAGGAAACTGAGGCTCAGAGCAGTTAAGTGACTTGCTTAAGGTAACAAAGTTAGTTAAGTGTCACAACAGGAATCTGAATCCAGTTGCTGACTCCAATCTAGGGCTTTTTCCATTCAAGGATTCTCAAACTATCCTCAACTTGTAGTTGGTGAGCTAAGAATGACTTTTTACATTTTAAAATGATATCTTATTGTATTAAAATGTTAAAAAAAACATGACTGGTTTATATTTGGCTCTCAGGCTGTCACCCTACAATCCACCATTCAGTCTAAGAAGAATTTGTTTATTAAAAAAAAGTAAAGTAAACAAATCTGCTGCAGAGTACTATAATAGGATACGCCCACTCCAGTTTAAGTTTCTCAGGAGGCAGTTCAGTTCGGATGTCATCATAGCTGTTGACATCAGAAGGAATAAACATTGTGATTGGCCGACCTCTCATGAACATTTTGATATATTCTCCTTCTGTTAAAAAAAAAAAAGCAAAAGTGAAATCAAATATACTTGCCAAACAATCAGTTCAAATGGAAAACCTGAACTGCTAATGTTGAGAGATAATATGAAACAGATAGCCATTTTTGAATTTGTTTTTTCTTCATTAAATATAAATTAATGACACAGAAAACATAATATTAAAAGGTAGAGACCACAGTTAAACATAAGAAAATATTTCTATCATGAAAATGTAAGGAAATTGCTTAAATTAGTCACAAAGATAAGGAAAATCTAAAAAGAAATTACAAAAGTAAAATCAATTCATGATTTTTTTAAAAAAGGTGGGGAACCTATAATATGGATATTATAGGGGGACAAGTAGAACTTCAGGAATTAGAATAAAGTGCAACTCAAGCTAAAAATTCAGATACTAAAGGGATTCTTGGGAAAGAATTTAGCTCCACTGGTTTAAAGAATGCCAATTTTCTGAAAAGGGTCAGTACCAAACCTGAAATACCTAATCCAGAAGTTCTCAATGTTAGCTGATGACTCTTTTGGATCTCTGAGACCTTTTTTCATGGAATATGTGAAGGCAAAATTATTTTCATAATGACATTACGATGTCATATGCCTACTAAAATGTTCTTCTGTTTTCTAACTTCATAGCTGTGTGAAGCCAGATTTCCTTCATATACTTCAACCAAACAACATATTGCAACAGACTGAATGCAGCAGATAAAATCCCAGCTGTTTTCTGTTAAATCAGACATTAAAGAAATTTACAAAAATATGTGAAATAATACCACTCTTCTCACTAAAATTTTTTGTTTGGAGATGTCATTTTTCATTAAAAATATATTATTTATGTAGGTTGTAATGAATTTGTTATTTAAAATGAATTAATATTTTAAAAATGTCTTTTAATTTGTTAGATGGTACATATTATTCTATATATTCAAAAATGGCACATAAACAAAAACTCCTTGGAGTCTTGATAATTTTTCCTGAGTGTAAATAAGTCCTAATAACAAAATGTTTAAGAACTGATGACTAATTCACAGTAGTCTAGTAGTCTGTTTGGCACTGGTAACAGAGAAAAAAAAAAAAAGAAACAATTCTTTTCCTTAAGGAGCTTACTCTATTGGGAGGTAAAACATGAATATGAGAGAGAGAGAGAGAGAGAGAGAGAGAGAGAGAGAGAGAGAGAGAATGAGAATGGAAAGGGTGGGGCTAGCATTTAGGAGATCAAAAATCTCATGTAGGAGGGTGGGAATGAGGCGAGTTTTGTAAGAATCTAGGGACACAGATATAAAGGAGTGCATTCTAGGTATGAGCCTATACAATGGGAAAAGTGTGATGGAACTACAGTAGTTTGCATTTTATCATAGGAGCAACAGGAAGCCACTGGATCCCACAGAGTAAGGTAAGAACATGGTTAGATTTATGCTTTTAAAATATCACTTTGGCCAGCACTGTAGAAGATGGATTAGAGAAGGAAGAAAAGAGTCAGGTAGTTCAAATTAGGAATTTGTTGCAATAGTCCAGGCAAGAGGTCTGACCTGAACTAAGGTGGTAGTTGTGTAAAAGGACAGAATAAGACAAATATGAGAAATGTTTTAAGTGCAGAACTGGCAAGATTTGGTAAATGATGAAGGAGAGTGAGGAGTCAAAGATGACTCCTTGTTTTAAAGGACAGTAGTATTCTGGACAGAAATGGGGAAGATCAGAAGATAGATGGGAGACTAGGGTTAAGCAAGAGAAAATGGGGTCTATTATGGAGATATTAAATTTAAGATGCTATGGGATAAACAATTGGAAATATTCAATAGGCAGTTGATTATGTGGGACTGAATCCCAGGGAACAAAACAAGTATAAATGTTGCTAATTATGGGCTTTTTAATTGAAATGTTGTGCTACCACACTGGCAAGATCTGACTAACTCAATTCCTAACTATTGTCACATAACAGAGAAAAAGTTAGAAGGAAATGGATACCATAAGTATAAGCTCTAGCAAAACAGAGGCTGAAATGAGACTATTTGGGAAATCAAGAGACAGCATCAGGGTGGTAAAAACTGGGTGAGGGTATGGAGGAGTGGTTGAGAAAGCTACGTAGGGGGAATATGAAGACACTTTATCTACTCCACAATTTTGCTTAGGACCAACACTATTTAACCTGTGGCAAAGTATGTTTTATTAAAACTGCCAGGTCACTACTAATACATTTATACTTTGGCATTGGAAGTAAAGAATTAAAAATAACAAATGTCTATGTCTTAGACACTCAGAATACAAAGACAAAAAAAAATGCATCAGTCTGTTCTCAAGGAGTTGAATTCTAATGGAGAAGATCTTATAAGTATGTAAAAATAAGTATGAGATAATTTTGGGGAAAAGGCCCTAGCAGCTGGGAGTGAAGACGAAAGGCATAGAGAATCAGGAAAGACCCATTAGAGAACAGTTGTGCTTGTTATAGTATGTAAAGTTCAAAGTTATTTTTATTAGTCCTTCTCAGAGGGTCTTTGGCTCTAGGATTAGATCTAATAACAGGCTAAGGACCTCCTACACCAATGTTTTAAACCATGTCCAGCTTTTATTACTTCTGAAGCCAAGAGTGGATTCTGTTTCCTGCTACTTTTCCACACAATTGGACTTTTATGTTAGATGTTTACTAGCTAAACTGATTATCTTTATTTTCCCTTTCATATCACTGCCTCTTCTAATTTTTTTCCTCTTTGAAAGACCTGTTCAAAGTCCAGCAAGGGTCCCTAAAGATTTTAAAGAGCAAACACATTTCTGAACTTCAAGTTACAGATATTAAAACCTTCTCTTTTCTTTTTTTTCAGTCGAGAAGAAAGGATCTCTTTATATCATTCTTCAAACCAAGGTATAAGAAATAACATCTACACCTACTTGAAGAGAAAAATCAATCAAGTGCATCTTAATAGCAGTGAAAACACCATGTGTTTTAAGACAGGTATTTTTGCTTAAGAATCAAAGGCTAAGAATACAACACAGACACATCAGAATACATTTCGTTCATATCTTATTTCAAATCTTACTGAAAGAGTCATTTCCCAAGGTTATCTCCAAGAATTTCACTGATCACTCCTATCCAAGACTCCTTAGCATGTATGTATGCATATAATTTATAGATACATATATACTCAACATAGAGAATTTGTTAATTTGCTATCTTGCACTTAATTTGTATGTTACTACATAATGTTCTTTTGTACTTGTTTCATTTGAGTATGTAGTAGGGCCTAGTTAAATTTTGTCCCTTCTGACTCCACAAGTTTTTGTCTCCATCTTAGAATTTCTCTTAAGGATCTTTATCTTGGCTGGATTGATTGATCAAATCTATCTACTTTGACAAAAAAAATTAACTGGCTGCTCTGAAAAAGGAGGTAAAGTTCAGAGCAATGATGAAAAGGGGAAAAAACAAGACTCAGAACTGGACCATTCTCAGAATGAACTTGGGGAGCTAGGTTCCATTCCACTAGGGACTTTTTTATGATGATGGCAGAAATGCAGAAAAAAAGATTGTTAGCTCAATCCCCTCCCTCTTCAGTATTTACACTAGTGCTTAGTAAAGCTTTAAAGTGATCTGCATAGCCCCAGCATTGGGGGTATAATAGGAGAGTTGGGAATTGAAGAGAAACAAAAATAACTTCTGCTTTATTTCTAGTCTCATTTTCAGACTCAGTGGCAGTTAAGGACTGAATGGAGGGCACATATAGATAAAGGTCCAAGGGAGAGAAGAGAACAAGAAACTTATTCTCTTAACCAACTAGTAAGGAGGAAAGGGAAACTTTAAGTAACTGGAGATGAGGAGGCAGCACCTTGCCAGCTAACTGAATGACTGTTTTTGTGTCAGATGGGTATAGTATAAAAATGCTGACCTAGGAAGTCATCCCTTTACAAATGGGATCAAAAGTGATGAGTTGAAAGGGGTCTTAGTGGTCATGTAGTCCAAATCTCCCAATTTTAGAGATTAGGAAACTAAATGTGAGAGGTTAAATGACTTGATGAAAGTAATAGAAAAAGTTGGAAGGATGTCTATTTGAAAATACCTTGATTGGAGATGGAAAGTAATGAATAACTGGAATATGTATAGGTCTCAAGGATGCAGAATACCCTTTGAGGAAATGGAAAAGAAAGGGGGGAAAAAGAGAAATAGAAAGGAAGGATAAATTCTGTTATAGAATATACTGTCAGAGACTTCAGTTTTTTTGTTCTGACAAATACTGTTTTGTTGCAGTTATCAAAGAGGCAGCATGGTGTGGTAAACTTGGTGGAACTTGAATATGGAACTCACTGGCCTGGAATTAAAAAAAAAAACACTCTGAGGCAAGTCATTTAGTTTCCGTGTAAATCAGTTTGCTCATCTGTAAAAATGGGAGGGTTGCCTCTTCTAGCTCCAGGTGAATAATTCTATTATCCCTTGTATGTGACTAGTTAGCATCTTAGGTTCACTGGCTGGACTTCTACTGTACAAAGGTATTTGACATGATAAAATCTGAGCTGTAGAGTGAATTGGAGTGAGATTATGGTTGCTCCAGAGTCTTTCACTTTGCAAGTGACTTCAAAAGATATTGTTGTGTAACATGTTCCAAGACATCAAGTTGTACCAAGCTTTGGCTTATATAAATACATATAAGAATGAATATCTTAGGTCATGGAAACTAAGGCAGCAGTGATATAAATGAGACCTTAAATCTAAAATATTAACTGAAGAGATGAATGACATATCTTTAATAAAAAAATTCTGATGAGTCCCAGTAGATGAGATTTTTTTAAAAAAAGCAATGTTTGACAAATTCCAGTATGACACACAACTTGGATTATCCCCTTGAGTCTGTTATAATGGAATGTGACCTATTCTAATTCTTCAGCTTTATAACCCCTTATTTTTTCAGATATTCATAGCATCATGGGTTTAGAGCCAAAAGAGAGTTCAAAAGTCATTACTAGTTCAATGTGTTCATTTTAATGATGAGGAAAGGGGCTGAGAGAATTTAAGCAACTTGGCCACAGAGTTCAATGGAAAAGTCAGAACAATTTCCATTGAGTCACTCAATCACCATAGCCCTGGTCAATGATGAGACTAATTGCATTGGGTTTTTGCCTACAGGTTGTCTCTAACTCTTTTTTTTCTACTGAATTCTGTTCTACTCAATGCTATTTGAGAAAGTTTCAACAATATTAAATACTCATTAATCTGAGCACTGATCTTTCTAAGTTCATCATATAGTAAAAGAAGTGTCTTCACAATCACTTTGCCTCTTCCTCTGCTGGGGTGTTAGGTGAAAATTACTTTTTGTCTAAGTTATTTATTTTAAGACAAATAAATAAGAATTATCTTAAAGAGGTTAGATAAATTTTGTCCGTAGTATTTACATTTCTAAAATAACAAGACATACTACAATCCTCTCCCTAAATAATAGAGGGAGAAAAGTTGTTAGCAAGATTCCCAACTGTTTTAAATATATATAGGTAAAAATTACTGAGTTTGAAGAGTTAACTATTTTTTTACTTGAAATGAAAAAAATAAATTTTAAGACAGAAAGGAGAGATTTGCTATTTACCACACTTTTGACTGCATTAAAAACTAGTTATGCAAACAGGACAGAAAAAAAGACAAACTATGCATAGATATGATCTAGAACGTGCAAACATACATACTTCCAAGTTGGATCTACATGACTCAGTTAAATTTGCAAAGTAACTCAGGCAGAAATAGTTACTGAAGAACAAAACTTGCTTAAGCTGCCAAAAAAGAATGAACAATGTACATTCCGAGTTTATAGACAGTCTACTATCTTTTTGGTGAGAACAAGTCAGAAATAACTAAAAGCCACAAGATATGAAATTTGTTAATATAAAAAAAGAGGAAGAAGTATTTTGCTTTGTAGCATCAGTTTTTGCTTTTCAAGAGGGCAGCTAGTTATCTAAAGCTGGCAAGAAAAAAGAGATTCTGATAGATATGAAGGCTATTAATCTTTTAAATGGCTTTTCTAGCTATTTTTTTTAAGAAAAAATATTCAAGAAGAAATCTTCTGGACCCCAAGTGGCTCTTATCCAGTGCCCTAAGAAAAATTTTCAAATTCTATTGAAATACTGTCACCTTCAAATTGAATTCAAATTATGTCACTAAGAATCTTCTACTTTCACAGAAGTCAGATAAAATACATGAAAAGCCAAATAAAAGATTTAGAAAATGATTAATTTAGAAAGCAACCAGCAGAATAGCTTATTCTTACCTTGGCTGTTTTTTTCACGAGTTGACATTTTTGCTGGTTATGAAACACAAATAATATATCTTTAAGCTATTTAAAAAACAAACCAAAAAAACCTTCCCTTTTCTAACAATTAAAACCTATAACCAATTATTTAAATAAATGATACTTTACATTTCTTTTTTAGGTGCTAGCTATTATTCAGAATCTGAAGATTTTATTAATAAAGTACTGAAAATGATTTCAATATTTTTCTTCAAACTGTTAATAAATTCAAACAAATTTACTTTTAAAAACCCTCCAAATTAATCAATTTAGCTCTATTTTAAAAAAGTGTTTTTAATTTACCTTGATTGATGACAATATCTTTAGACCTAAAAAAGGAATATATAAGTACATAATTAATTTATTAAGATATTAAAATTTCATATTTGTTTATAAACATTATTAAGAGTATTAAGTATTACAATAGGCTTAAGAAATATAACACATAACCAATTCATAGGCCAGAATGAAAATATTATTTAAGTCTGAACACAGAGGAAACTTAAATGACAACTGATCTAGAAAACTACATAATTACAAGTTTTCAGAGATTGAAAGATTTTAATATTGGGTTGATTTAATATAAACTAACATATAATTATGCCTTTACAAACTAATTAATTTTTCTCAATGAACTGACATTAGAATTCATAATAGATGAATACTTAGGCAATAACGCAAGAGAAACAATAGCAAAAGCAAGCTTTTATTTTGCTTGAAATAAGCATATCTCCAAATTTATTAGAATTCTTATAGATATAAATCTTAGAATATGAAAAATATAACAAAGTTATAGGTATAAAATTTGTAAATAAAAAGTAAGGTAACTGTTGGAACAACAGCAATACAAAGCATAGATATATATCCCCATTTTTCTGGATTCCTGATAAAGGCTGAATTTTAGCTTTCCATTTCTGTTGTTAACATTCATACCAGAGAATCACAAAATTTGAGTTTTATGGGAGAAAGGAAATTTAGGCCAACCCATATCCAAAAGATTACAGGATCTTATATATCTAGAGCCAAGGAAATTTTCTTGTCTAACCCCTGCACTTAATAGAGGCTCAAAAAGATTAAGTAACTTGCTCAATCACATGGATTCAAGAGTCCTTGGTGGGTGGGGGTTGAAACCAGGCCCTTTGACTGTAGGTCTGGTGCTTTTCCCACTGAATCAAGCTGCTGTAACATAACTACTAAGTTATGATCCAAACTCTGCTTAAAGACATGTAAAGTGAGGGAAAGACATTATTCCTAAACCATCCTACTCCATTTTGGGACAGCTATTTGTCTAGAAGTTTTTCATGACATGGTACAGGTGCCTCCTAAAATGTCATAATCAAATAAGTTATGACAAAGTATATAGTGAAAATAGTTACTTTTATTTATCAATGAAACTTCAATTTGTTATTATTTTTATCTCTCCTATGTCATACTGTTGATTCATATAAAACATACAGCCCACTAAAAATTTTTTTACCTGAAAAATGGTCTCCCTAGGATGTTTCCAGACTGATCTTGGGCTTAAAGAAATTAGTTGCTTAAAGACAGAATTTTACATTTATCTCTATTGGGTTTTATCATATTGGATTTGTATAATCTCCAGGCTTGGTTGTCATTTATATATTAATCAATACATTTTAGAGGTCATAATCAAACCAGTTCCAAATCTAACTATTACCATATAGTTTATTTCTCCATCTTGCTAACAAGAAAAGTAAGAGGGAATCTCTTCAAAGGTTTTATTTGATTCCAAATTTAGGTAGAACAGCTAGGTGGCACAGTGGATAGAGTGCCAGTCATAGAATCAGGAAGACTCATCTCTTCATGGGTTCAATTCTGGCCTCAAACACTAGCTGTCTAAGCCTGGACAATTCACTTAACCTTTATTGCCTTGGTTTCCTCATCTGTAAAATGAGCAGGAGATGGAAATGGGCAAACCATTCCAGTTTTTTGCTAAAAAAAAAACAAAAAACTTATGTGGTCACAAAGGTTGGATGTGACTTAAAAAAATAGTAACAGGTTTGGAAAGGTGGTCTCAGGAACATAAGTTCACAGATTTGGAGCTGTTTAACTGCATGAAACTACAGAGTCATATTCTGGTAATTTCAAAGAATAAAAAGAAACTATAGAAAATGTCACTTCTTCAAACTGCAAAGGTATATTTTTAAGAGTTAGCAAGTTTATAAAGTCTAAAACAATTTAAGCCTTTACAAAATAAAACTTTTTTCTTTAAAAAAAGAACTCAAACAAATCCTATTCTTGAAACTTACCTGCCAAAAGATATATTAATATGTATATCACAGATGAAAATATTAAGGTAAAATTTTTATAGAAATGTGTTTTTTATCTATCTGCAAATTTTACATTTTAACAGTATCTACTTTTAATTCTACTAATTGTTTTAGAATGAATTCACAAAGAGAACAATCTTTAATTCTACCCCCTCAAGCTATTTTAATCTCTATCAAGGAAGCACTGATTTGTTGATCATGCCTTTATCTTCTCTACCTCAGTCTCTTAGGATGAAGTGGCCCTATTTCTTACCAAGACTCTTTCACTTATTTTCAATTTCTATCTCTTGGTGCATTTCTAATTGCCTACATACATGCTCTGGTCTCCCTGATCCTATATGGTCCAATATCTCTTCTGCCCTCTGGACTTTAATAAGTGCCTCCAATTTCTCTCCTCTCCCTACCTCCTTACAATCTGATTTCTGACCTTATTATTCTATCAAAACTGCTCTCTCCAAAGTTATTTATGGTCTCTTAGTTGTCAAATCTAATTCTTAGCTTTTCTGCAGCCTGTTAATCACCGTTTTTTTCTACATGATATTCTCTTTTCTTTGTTTTCAGGACACCACCTCTCCAGGTTCTGCTACTAATCTCTTAAGTGTCCTAAAGCTTTTTTTGACCTAAAGATCTTTTCTTCTTCTATACTACTTTATTTGGTGATAATTACCCTTATGGTTCTTTAAACCACCTATCTCTCTGCTGCTCTCCAATCTCACATTTCCAACTGCCCTTTGAAATATCTTAAATTCAAGGGTCTAAAAACCAAACTCCAACCCTTCTCCCTCAAATTCTCCAACACTCCTAACTTTATTATTACAGCTAAGGCAAGCACTCAGGGCACAACCTAGATGTTATTCTTTATTCCTTCCTTACTTTCTTTCATTCCCCCCATAATCCAATCTGTTGCCAACATCTGATTTAACCTTTGCACCATCTCTTGAAAATACCACCTTTTCTCTTATGACATTGCCACCACTTTCAACTACTGCAGTAGCCTGCTGATGTACCTGTCTTAAGTATCTTCCCATATCAATTCAACTCCCATTGGGCCACTAAAATGATTTTCTGAAAGCAAAGGTCCAACCACATCACTCCTGTATTCAATAAACTCCAGAGACTCCTATTTCCTCCAGGATCAAATACAAAATGCTCTGTTTGGCACTCAAAGATTTTTATAACCCAGCCTTCTCCTAATTTTACAGTTTTCTTATACATAATTCCCTGAAATGAATTCTTGGTCACTGTCTTCCTGGCTTTTTCTCATACAAGATACTCTCTGGGCTCCAGGTATTCTCTCTGACTGTCCTTCATACCTAGAATGCTTCCTCTTCAATTCAACCTGTTGCCCTCCCTGGTTACCCTTAAACACACACACACACACACACACACACACACACAAAATTCTATCTTCTACAGGAAACCTTTCTCATGATCTCTTAATTCTAGTACCTCTTTTGATTATTTTCTACTTACCCTGTATATAAGTTGTTTATACATATATGTATATATACTGTCATCCCAATTAGACTGTGGGCTGAGGACAGGAACTTTCCTTTGTCTCTTTTTCTATGTTTTTCACCTGCATCTAAGTTAGCTAATGGCATGCACATACATTTTCCATTTACATCTCCACCATCTTCAACAATGGAAAGGAGGAAAGGCCTACTATGCTGTCCACACGTGCTTATGTGATACTGAACATGCAGAGGCAACTTACATATTTCAATCTTCCATGAAGCCACAATCTCCCTGGTCTGAGCCATTCTCTTTCTCCCACCCACTTCTCTTTCCCTGGTGTGTGATTCCTTTCCATGCTTTCCCATCTGCCCTCCACAGAGCACCTGGGTAGCGTCACTAGAGGCCTGCTGATTCAGGGTTACCAGGGCCACACTGCATAGTGCTCTTTTACAACAGAGGACAATTTTGAAATAGACTTATGGCTTTCTTATGTAGTGAACTCCTGATAAAGAAACTTTCTCCCCTGGTATAGCTTGGTCTGCCATTTGTGAGCCTGAAAGGATGGCTGTGTAGGGAGAGTAAGAAGCCAAGTGACTTACCCAGGTCTTCCTGTCAAATCAGTTCCTTTTTCATCCCAACTGCCAATTTACTCAAAATAAGCTCATCATTCTTGAATTATAATATGGGCTTTAACTGATATATAAAGAATAGATGCCCAAAGTATTTAAACAGTATACTTTTGACTCTCAAGATGCTGATCCTAACCCCCAGCATCTTGGCTTATTCCAAAGCACTCCAGCAAGGGATATTGTGAAGATCTGGTTCCAGCTACAAAGGAATATGTCTTGACCTGAGGCAATTTATTTTGTATTTTTGAGAATCACTTGCTTCAGCTATAAAATAAGTTAAGTTTTTTTAGAAAGATCTCTCCTATTTCTCCAGCTCTGTGAGATAAAACCCAACATGTTGAAAAATGATTAGCTTTCAGGATTCATTTTAAAAGATTTTAATTTAAAAGAAAAAAATTTTTATGGATGACAATGCAATACTTACTTGTCTACATTTTTAATAACTTTTGATATTAATTTTGATGTTGAGGTTGTCTGCAATAGCTTGTTATGACTATCATCTGAATTCTCCCATGTATTAAGTGATTTTTCAGTTGTAGATGTTCGTTTTATGCTTTAAAAAATTAAAAATTTTTTTTAAGTTAAATTTTTTGAGGAACAATAATATTAGTTTAAATAGCAGAGGACAAAAGCGCAAGGATAAAATTTCCTTAAAGCTGATCCAGAAAATAGAAATAAAGATTAGTTGGAAAGTTATGACTGGATGAGTATAGTTAAACAAAGCAATTGCAAAAATGTTTATATTCCACTATAATTTTTAAGATTTCCTAAGGACACTATTAATACTTTGCTGAATAATCATGTTTGACTGGGAATAGAGATGGGGATTTGAGCTATGATTTCATTAGCATAAGCCAATTCCCAGGTAAATAAACTACTTCTACCAGTATAGGTTGGCAATTTTTATTTTCTCAGAGGCTTGTCCCAAGCACTGAGATTTTAAGTGATTTGCCCAGGATCACAGAAGTAGTATGTGTTAGAGAAAAGGCTAGAACCCAGGTCTTCCTTACTTCAAGGCCAACCATCTATCCATTATGTATGAATAGCTCCATGTACTTGATATTTTTCTTTAATCCACCCTTCACCCCCGCCAATGAAAATTTCAAGATGAAATAATAAATTTTGCAGTCTCCCCAAACACACACATATTTACACATACAGATACATATGTACATATACATATATATTTTATATGATTTACAGATTGTTAAAACTGCTTTTTAGTAGTCACTGAATTGGTAGTCAGTCAATTCCTATTAAGACAGCTTTATTTGAACTCATAAATAAGAGTTGCAGGTGAAGTTTCTGAAATATAAACCACCATAGCAACTAATTTAACCATTTATTATCTAGGTTATGTTATAGGAAATGATATTCATTGTCTAAATTTAACAACAAAAAAGTTATAACAACTTGTTTTGTATATAATAGCATATTGTAACTGAAAAAAAGCTTTTTCTCCCCTAAAGTGGCCTGTAAGTGACATGTAGTAAATGATGTTACACATTTGCAACTGCATTGCTTACAGAGTACAATGCATCCAGTCTCAAATACTTCTTGCAAAAGCACATTCAAATGAGAGATAAACAAGTATGTTTCCACGAGACCTTTAGAAGCTGAAAAAAAGTCTGGGGGGCAAACAGTGTTAAATCAAGAATTGTTGAGATTCTAAAAACCAACTTCTTCCCTTGTAGCTCACAATGTCTACTCATCACCTTTGTGCATAATCATTCGCAAAAGCTCTTTCTAGGAGGTTAGGCAGGACAACGACACACTGCCAAAATGGTCTAAGAATCTGCGTGACACAAAGACAGTGCACTGGGTAAGGGTAAGCATGCATCAGTCAAGTGAAAGAAAGGTGCTGTGTTCTTCCAAATTTTCTACTAGAATAGTGGTTTTTAGGCAAGATATAGTTTAGTAATCAAATTAAAAAGGGCACAAGATATTTTTTGGAAGTGTTTGTACTGTTACCTTATTAAAACCCTAGGTTTTAAAAATTACTTTACATATCTCTAAGCTTTCCCAAGCATATATTTATACTTAATAAAAGTTAGAAACAACTTCCCTTCAAAAAATACCAATTTTGAAAATATTTGTCTTTTTAATAGAGCTAAACCAGGTGCCCATCTGTCTTATGTGGTTGTTCCTAGCATCAAACTCCAAAGACATCAGTCACCATACATTTGGCATGCAGATTTATTTCTTGATTTTATTCTCTACATCACCGAGGTGTTTATTAATATATATGTCTATATAAAGAAGCCCTGAAGCAAATATTCAGAAAAGAATGAGAGAGAAAAAGTGAAATGGATCAATTTCGGCCACCAAGCAAGAACTTAGAGAGCGTTCCCAAACAGAACACAAAGGTGTGATGGGAAATTTGTTAAAAAAGGCACTTGGAAGTTATAATGATACCCAAGTATGGTGAGGGCTGTGCACAGTAATTTTCTATTTATGACATTATACTCTCATAAAGATTGGCATATTAATCAATTTAAATGCAAAAAGACTCTGGCTTTTGATTTTAAACAATATTATATTAGCTTGATTTTTTTTATCAAATTAAATACTAAAAAACTGTACAAAATTTTAGGGTTTAAAAAAAGATGTGCAAAAATCTTTATATGCTAATACTGTTGCTGTAAAAAAAAAAAAAATTACAGCAAGAGAAAGGGAAAAGCCAAGTTCTTCTTTGCAATCTACAGGTTGCCAACCTTTCCCCTACGATTTTAGGTATCATTACAACCATTCCCTAGCTCTGTACTGGGGTCAGTGAAAACCTTTTGGTGGGAGGAGAGCTCTTGCTTTCTTGAATTTGTCTGTATGTTTGGAGAGACTGTGAAGAGGGCTGGGGAGAAGGTGATGCTCGAATGTGTGGACTTTGATCGTTAGAATGAGATTCCTCTTTTTTTTCTTTCTGTCCTTGTGGTTTTTCTTTCTTTTTTTCTGTACTGCTGTAAAATAAAGTATAATATGCAACAGATGTTTAAATAAAAGCAGGGAACTTAATTAACAAGTGAAAGAAAATTTATGAATATTACATAAGACAAAACCCTAAAGCATGCACATAAATAATGATTCACATTATTTTTACACATATAATGATTTTCTAAAGTAAGTCAGCTACTTATGCTCACAACTTAAACAATGTCATAAACACAGTTACAGCTACCATCACCCAAGAAGTCATAACTAATAATCCTTAGATAGTAAAGGTCATCTGTGCACAGATGCTTTGGAAGATGTGCATCTTCCTAGCCCTTGTCTCACACTCACAAAGGAAGGATGGGACAAATTGAGTGCTTCTACAGAGTTTTTGAAAAGAGGGGCTGCAGGTCTGCCTTCTTCTGGGGTACCTGCGATTATCTTTCTTAACTTTCTCAAAGAGCTACCAAAGAAATTAAGCTATCAAATGTGAAGACCTGGTAAAACTGTTCAGATACATGACAAATATTAACTTTTACTTTTCATTATGATATTTAATACTTAAATTGTCATTATTTTAGATTGACCTGCAAGGTTATTCATGTTTAACTGGAACATTACCTATAGTTCTACATTTCAAATTTTAGCTAAATTTTAGAATTCTAAAGTTAAGAGTTAAAAACTCACCTTTCCATTCTGATTTTTAACTTTTTATGATTTTAATTGCCTTGGCTTCATGGTTTCAGAATTTTTTTTGATAGTTCACCTCATTAGTTAAAAAAAAAGATTAAGTATGTGCTCCCAATATGTGGGATATTTACAAATTATGCAATATACTTCTATACTATTATTATGCACAATATAAAATTTATATGCATAAATTAAAAAAGGTATTAAAGGGAAAATAACACTTGACTATTGAAGTTTACTGAGTGATGAGTGACATGGCCAGATTTATGCTTTAGGAAATTCATTCTGACACCCATGTGGATGGAAAGGGGAAAAATTGCTTGAGGCAAGGAGGCTGATTAGTAGAATATTTCAAAAGTTCAGGTTAGAAGGTCTGAACTAGGGAGGTTTGTGGTGGGGTAACTGTGAGAAGAGAGAAGGGAACAGATGCAAGAGATGTAGAAAATGAAATTACAAATCTTGTTAAGTGACTACTTATGTGGGGTGAGGATAAATGAGGAGTCAAAGATAACACTGAGGTTATGAAATTGGTCAACTGGAAGGATGATGCAGTCTTTCTTGGAAGAGGGATAGTTATGGAGGTAAAGATAATGTAATGAGTTTATGCCTACTCAACCTATGAATTTACTGTGTCCCTCTCAAAACCAAAAGGGGAGGTAGGACTATTAGCTTTCATGAAAAGAAAATATATATGCATTTATATATGTGTGTATATACATATACGTGTGTGTGTATATATATACACATATATATGTATATATATACATGTTGGGATTTCCCAGTGACCTCTACTTTGATACTGCTCTGGTGACTGAAAAAGAGGATAGGTTGCAAATATATAAGGGGCCAATAGCCAGCAAAATCAATCAATTAGCATTTATTAAGGGTCTACTATGTGCTAAGCACTAGAGACAAAGAAAGGCAAAAACCAGTCTCTGCAGTCAAGGAGCTTACAATCTAATGGGATATAAAAAAAAAAACATGATAAACTGGGAGCAGTCTCAGAGGACTAGGAAAGGTTCTTTGAAGAGGCAAGATTTTA
Source organism: Macrotis lagotis (assembly GCF_037893015.1). Taxonomy (NCBI): domain Eukaryota; kingdom Metazoa; phylum Chordata; class Mammalia; order Peramelemorphia; family Peramelidae; genus Macrotis; species Macrotis lagotis. Next base: position 92,436,979 of record NC_133658.1, on the reverse strand, counting down.
GCTGAGAGCTGAAGGAAGCCAGGGAAGTTTGGGAATTAGTAAGGAGAACATTCCAGATGTGGATCAAATGCCTGTGACAATGCCTTAAGCCAGGAAATGAAGTGTCTTGTGTAAGGAACAAGGTCAGTGTTCCTGTTTCTCAAGAGTTCAAGGAAGAGAATAAAATGCTAGAAGACTGAAAAGGGTCAAAAGATCTTGGAAAATGAAACAGAGGGATTCTGAAGGTAGCAGGGAGCCCCTGAATTTGGTGGTTTGGGGAGTGATGGATCAGACCTGTCCTTAAGGAAGATAAGTTTGATTTCTCGTGCATCACTTCAAACCTGGGGGGTCTGCTTATCTGAAGTGTCTGCCTGCTCCTGTTCATCCTCCTCCATTCAGCCACCAAAATGATTTTCTAGGTCACTCCCATACAAGAAACTCTAGTGGCTTGTATCACCTTGAGGATCAGATTCAAAATTGCATTGGTGGTTGGTTCTTAGTACAGGAAAAGTTTTATTTACTATAATGCCCTCAAATTGAGCTATTATAATTAAATGAATTTTTTGAACTTTTTGATTAATGTACTATCAATGAAAAATGAAAATTTTGCTTCAAAATTTGTTATTATTTCTAATATAGGGGCAGCTAGGTGGTGTAGAGGATAAAGCACCGGCCTTGGAGTCAGGAGTACCTGGGTTCAAGTCTGGTCTCAGACACTTAATAATTACCTAGCTGTGTGGCCTTGGGCAAGCCACTTAACCCCATTTGCCTTGCAAAAACCTTAAAAAAAAATCTAATATGTACTGGTTCACTTTTTCAAAGTCTTAAAATACTTAAGATATCTTATTTTCATTATCAAGAAAACTGATAAAGCAAAAGCATATGGCTAAATAAATAGTAGAGCAATGCTTTGTGTTTAGTCTATTAAGTACCTATTAATGAAAAACATACTATTTTTATAAGTATTTACAAGAATTACTGAATTTTAATAAAGTAAAAGTTTAAATAACCTGACCCCACTTAAGAACATCTAACAAATCAAAATTCTGAGGATCACTCCTACATAAAAAAGAGAAATAAAAAAGCAACCTTTTGAATCAGAAAATTTTCTGCTTCACTTAAAAAGCATATTTCTAGGTTATGTTGAGTCAGTTCAAACTGAAACCAGGTTTTTTCTTTTATATCTAAATACACACACACACACACACACACACACACACACACACACACACACGCAGACATGAAAATTGGCCTCCTTGCCTCAAATATTTATTTTCTTCTCCATCTATCTTCCACATAGGTGCCAGAATGATTTTCTTAAAGCACAGACCTGGCCATTCATTCTTATCACTCAATAAACTTCAGTAATACTTTTTTAATTTTGGTGACTATGTTTTATAATATGCTTCTTGTATAATCTTAGTCTCACTATTATGAAAAGTAACGATCATTATAATTTACTACATTAAAATTCAGTAGTTCTTGGATATACTTATAAAAGTATATTCTTTAATAATAGGTGCTTGGTAGATTAAACACAAAACATTAAGTTCTACTTTACTATTTAGCTTATGTTTTTGCTTTATCAGTTTTCCTGCTAATGAAAATAAGTTTTTCTGGCACTAATGTTATCTACCTTTTCTATCTATTGGGCAAAGGAACTGAACCTATATTGAAAATAAGACATGAGGGCAGCTAGATGGTGCAAAGGATAAAGCATTATTAGCCTTTCGAGTAAGAAGGACTTGAGTTAAAATTCAGCTTCAGATACTTGACATATACTAGCTATCTGAGCCTGGACAAGTCACTTAACCCCAATTGCCCTGCAAAACAAACAAAAAGAAAACAAGACTGGACATTAAAGTCATCTTTTTTTCTCCAAAGTAATGCAGATCACCCATATTTCAAAAAATAAAAATTTTCTATTTCTTCAGGTTCTTTTTCAATAGTGCTATGCAGCAAAGTAAATGTAAGGGCATTTTTAAAAATTTCATAACATGGTAAGATTGGTTAGAAACCACATAGAGGGAAAAATTCTGTAAACAAAATTACCAGAATAACAAATGAGGGAAATTATCAAATTAAATAATAATACTAGGTAGAATAAGTTAAGATTAAAAATTATAGAAAGATACATTTTTAGAATATTTTGAAAGTATTCTTTTCCCAAACACATTTACTTTGTAAACCCAGGCAAAAAATCCAGTAACTTCATTATTTTTTCCCTTGCATCATTAAGATGCCCCAAATTTTATGTCTATGGAAAACACAATAGTAATCATATAGTAGTAGATACATATTTTTAGTAAAAATCACTGAAATTATACATTAATGATAGTTGGATACTCAAATTCTCTTAAAAAAAAAAGAAAATAATGAATTGGGTTGCTTTATTTTTTTTAGTTAGAACCAAAGGCTTCCCCATTCTTTATTAATTCAGCACAGTTATAAAATGAGTACAGGTTAGAACCCCCTTTTTCAAAAATCAAGAGTTTAAAAAGAATTATTTCATTGGAAACCACTATGAATTTCCAGAAGTAGCCTGTAATTTAAAGTTGACAGCTGTACAATTTGTAACACTGGTAGCTCATTTCTGATAGATACCTTTTAGCAGTAGATGAGAAAGGTTCTTTTCTTGATATTGATATCGAGCTGCTATGGTTTGGTTTTCTGCTTCTACTACTGCCTTTGCTTATACAGGACATAGAAACAGCTTGACCTAAAAAAGATTTAAGGAAAGCATATCAAAATTTTAAAATATTTACCACCGAAAGGAGGTTAGGCATACATTTAGATTTCCTTCTGATGTTTAGCATATAGTAAATTATTATTAAAATTTCACTAAGTGAAAGAACTGGGAATGTTTAATCTGTAAAAGAATGAGGCAAAGGATAAGGGCTAGCTACACTGAAATATTTGAAAGGCTGTTATATGTAGGAAGAATCGGATATCCATTTTTTTTTTGTATCAGATGCAACTTTAGGATTGATATACAGGAAATGAAACTTGTCAGAGGGATGCCCTTTGGAGCTAATGGGTTTTTTTCTTCATTGGAGATCTTCAAATGGAAGGTGAAAGATCATCCGTTATGTATGTTGTAGTGGAAATTCTTCAGGTGTGGTTTGGACTAAATGGTCTCACTGAGGTACCCTTCTAATCCTGAAATTCTCTGATTTGGTTCCAATCAAAATAGCTATCTAGGCATTAGTTAAAAACAATAACAACCAGAATATGACCTGAGTTCTGTATTTTAAGAATATCTTTATCTTGTTTTTTCTTTACTTCAACTTAAACCAATGACCCAGTAGAAAAAAGATGATCTAAAAAAGACTTCAGTAATGTAAAAGTCAAATAAGATAATTATTACAGAAAAAGGAACTAAAAATATAACAACAAAATTATAAAATCAAATTAACTTTGGGGCTAGTATTTTTTCACTTCCAATCCATTAGCAAGACCTTCTAACTTCTTTTTCTTTCCCCTCATTGTCTTTAGAACTATTCTTACTACTGTCTCAACTAGAATCCAAGCATTTCATGGTTAGATTCCTCATACATGACTATTCACCTATACACAGCTGCTAAAATAAATTTTCCTTAAACAGGAAGAATTTCACATAGTAAATTGGGAAACAATTTTTACAACTATTGTTTCTGAAAAGGACTCATTTCTAAAATATACAGAGAACTGAATCAAATTTTCAAAAAAAAAACCAAGCCACTCCCCAATTGACAAATGGTCAAAGGATATACAAAGGCAATTTACAGATGAGGAAATCAAAGTGAACCATAATCATATGAAAAATTGCTCTAAATCATTACTTATTAGAGAAATGCAAATTAAAGCGTCTCTGAGATACCACCTCATACCTCTCAGATTGGCCAATATGACCAGAAAGGATAATGATCAATGTTGGAAATGATGTGGGAAATCTGGGACACTACTACATTGTTGGTAGAGCTGTGAACTCATACAACCTTTCTGCAGAGAAATTTGGAATTATGCCCAAAGGGCAATAAAAATGTGCATTCCCTTTGATCCAGCAATACCACCAGGGGGTCTATACCCTGAAGAGATTATGGAAAAGGGTAAAAACATCACTTGTACAAAAATATTCATGGCAGCCCTGTTTGTGGTGGCAAAGAATTGGAAATCAAGTAAATATCCTTCAATTAGGGAAAGACTTAGCAAACTGGTATATGTATGTCATGGAACACTCTTGTTCTATTAGAAACCAGGAGGGATGGGATTTCAGGGAAGCCTGGAAAGATTTTTATGAACTGATGCTGAATGAGATGAGCAGAACCAGAAGAACAATGTACACCATAACAGCAACATGGCAGTGATGATCAACCTTGATGTACTTGCTCATTCCATCAGTGCAACAATCTGACAATTTTGGGCTGTCTGCAATGGAGAATGCCATCTGTATCCAGAGAAAGAATTGTGGAGTTTGAACAAAGACCAAAGACTATTACCTTTAATTTAGGAAAAAAAAAAAACCAAACCTGTTATTTTATTATGTAATTTTGCTATCTCTTATACTTTATGTTTCTTCCTTAAGGATATGATTTCTCTCTCAACATATTCAACTTAGATCAATGTATAGCATGGAAACAATGTAAAGACTAACAGACTGCCTTCTGTGGGGGGTGGGGGAGGAAAGCAAGATTGGGGGAAAAATTGTAAAACTCAAAATAAAATCTTTCTTTAAAAAAAAAAAACGGGGGCGGCTAGGTAGTGCAGTGGATAGAGCATCGGCTCTGGAGTCAGGAGTACCTGAGTTCAAATCTGGCCTCAGATACTTAATAATTACCTAGCTGTGTGACTTTGAGCAAGCCACTTAACCCCATTTGCCCTGCAAAAACCTAAAAAAGATTATAAAAAAAAAAAATTTCAGAGCTAGAAGAGACCTCAAGGATCATCTAATCCAAATCTATGCGATTCTATTTTTACTACAATACACCCGACAGGTAAGGTAGCCTTCTAATTTGTGCTAAGATTTCCAATGAAGCGTAACCTCCCTTTCCTGAGTCAGTTCATTCCACTATTAGGTAGTTCTAAAACTAGATTTTCCCCTACATAAAGCAATTTTCATTTAACTCTGGCTGTTCTCCTGTTGATGTTCTCTATGGCCTTGCTAAACTGTGGTACTAAGAATGGAACACAACAATTCAGATATGGTCTGACCACAGAAGAATATAGAGGGACTGACTTTCTTAGTCCTAGAAACTATACAGTTAAAGACTGCATTAATTTCTTTGGTTATCAAATCACTGCTGACTCATATGAAGTAAATGAGCCACTGAAATTCCCAGATTTACTTTAAATAGGTATCTCACTTGTTACTTATGTAGTTGATTTTTAAATGTTAAGACTTTACATTCTGATTAATTAAATGTTATACAGATTCAGTTGTGATTTGGTTGCAATCAAACTAGCTATTTAGAGATAACTTTAAAACTTTAAAACATAACACTAACAACAACCAGAATGCCATGAATTTTATATTTTAAGGAAATCTCTACTTTTTCTTCTTTACTTCAGCTTTAACCAATGCCCCAGTAGAAAAAGATAATCTACCTAAGACTTCAGTAAGTTAAAGTCTAATTTTGTCAAGACTTTTTGATACTTGGTAAGATTCTTACAACCCCATGCTACTTTTAAATGTGTCCTGTTACCTTACCTTGCTTATTTATTATCTGTTATAAATACTTTATGAAAATCTAAGTTCTTTATTTTAATCTAAGTTCATTATGAATGAACATTGTTCTTTTCAGAGAACTCCCACTTTTCTTTCTCTTCAGAATTATTTTTCTTTGCCTGAAACTTTATTCGTGACAACTTGACATCCTTCCTGGGTTCACTTCTTGTGAGAGGACTACTATACTCAAATTTTCCGGTGCAGCTACTTTTCCCCTACTCACAACATGGGGAGGCCTAGGTCGCTCTTTCATAATCCTAGGTATGTTTTCCCCCAAAAGAACCAAAGCTCTCTCTGGAGTAGGTCCTCAGTTTTAGTATATACAGCTTCCTGCTCTTCCAAGGGCATTAAAAGTCCTGGCAGAGGCAGCTGGGGCCCCTCATTCTTGATAGATTTCTGAAGATAGTATAAGTAAATATATACTCCTCTGATGGTTAGATACTTTTCCTTTTTGGAGAAAAGGACTGCAGCTATAGAAGCTAAATTTCACTGTACTGTCATTACATTTCTGTTTATTAGGGCAAATTAAACCTCCTTTTGTTAGTTATTCAATGACTTGTAAGTGCCTCCTATTATACCAACATCAAACCTAAACCAAGAAGACTGGCATTACAATTACTTCAACACTTCCCCTAGGGGCGGCTAGGTGGCGCAGTGGATAAAGCGCTGGCCCTGGAGTCAGGAGTACCTGGGTTCAAATCCGGTCTCAGACACAATAATTACCTAGCTGTGTGGTCTTGGGCAAGCCACTTAACCCCATTTGCCTTGCCAAAATCTAAAAAAACAAAACACTTTCCCTAGAGAATTTAAGTCAATGATAGCCTATCTTAACTTTCCTCATTAAACCTACTTATCCCAAATGTAAGATTATGTGTCATCATCCCCAGATTTTCTGTCCTCTATTACAGAAGATGCAATTTTCATCCTTCCAATTTTCATCATTTCCACTCTAGCAACTGGTTTCTTTTTGTTGGTGAATCTAACTGATTACTTATTGATTACTCTATTTTTTGAAGAATGAAATCATCATTTAAAATAAGGCAACAATTACCATTTGTTCCTCTGATAACAAAAGCCACTTCAATTTGTTCTCTCCATGATTCTTTATAAAAATTTTCTCTACCATGCTTTCCTCTGACCTAATTCCTAGCTATTCTCATGGGCCTATGATCTTACTGATACACAATGCTACCTAACCTCTGTATTTATGAATCAAGGATTCCAAATTCATTCTCTCCAAATCTCATTCTCATGTTACAGTCTATATTCAGTCACTGGTCTCACCCAAAATTTTATGCATATTTATGAAGTCAAATTTGCTGCCACCCTGTTAGGATCCCTGATTCATCTTATTTGTGGCCTATATAGCATGTATCTGAGAATAATAATATGGCACTTAGGCTTTACTACTGTCTTCTTTCTTAGATCATGAACCTTATGAATATCTAGGTGACTTAAATGCCAGTCTTCTTACATTGTAGAAATTTTCTATTATATTTAACTTAGTGAATATACCTAGGTATTTTTTTCCTTACCTTTTCTTCCATGCTGAGGCCTGTTAAGTCAAAATAACATTTTTAGATCAACTCAATCCTTTTTCAGTTCTATTTCCCCAAACTATTTTTCTCTTCTGAATGATAAGCAGTGAGAAACTGTCAATCACATCCTTAGGAACTTCAATTTTTCACTGGAGTTTTCTAATTTTTGGAAATGCTTTTTAGGTTTCCTCTGGCAATATAATTTATAACTAGGGTCAACTACTCTAACAGGGCAGTAGTCATCAGGTTTGTCAAATATATACACACACACACACACACACACACACACACACACACGTGTGTGTGTATGTATTTGGGAAGTTCTTGAACCCATACACACGGACACACACACACACACAATCTTCCCCACCCCTGGAAGACATATGTACCTACTTATCTCTCTATCTACTAGGATGAAAAATCATCCAAGGAATATTTCTATACTTCAAATTATCAAGGACAATGTATATATGCATGTGTGTGTGTGTGTGTGTGTGTGTGTGTGTATACACATAAATGCGAACATGGAAGACAACAGATCTCTGCCTTGTCAAACTAACAACCAGCAGCCTCAGGTCCTTTCAAGAAGGTGTCACCAAACACTATTACTCTTCCCATCTTCTTTTTGATCTTAAAAAATGATGTCTGACTAGAGGATATCAGTAGATCTACTTTATCAGTCCTTGGAGGAAAAGTAGCTGCTTCCTCCTACTGGTAGAGTTTCAGATTTTCGTCTCTTAAACTCTGAAAATATCAATGGTCCTTCTCCTTAATTTTATTATTCTACTTACTATTCCTCTCATTCTCTGCACTGAATGCATGGGCATGGGAATTTAGTATTGCATAATTATCCTAAATAATCTGAAGTAAAGCATTCCTTGAATGATTTTTCATCCTGCCAGATACTCTACTTAAGAATATTTTGGGGTTCCTTAGTTTATATTGCACTCACTATATTTAAACCTGTCAGTGTGGCATCAGAGGTTCTGTACTTTCCTCATTCACTACACTCACCTTCCATTTCGGGACTGCTAATTTATCTTTATTGTATCAGCAAATTCTTATCTTTGTATTTATACCTTATCTATATGAATGATCTTGTCACTATATCTAACTCATTTCTCTCAGCTTTTAAAAACTAGAATCAGTTACATATTACAGAAAGTCATAACCCCATTCACTCCAAGCTTCTGTTTCTCTTCATGTCAAAAACCTCCTGACATCATCTTCTACTCTTTCCTCCTTTCCCCAGACTCCGATAATGAAGCAGCCTTCCTTCCTGTTAAGGCTAGTTCCTCTATGTATGCCCTTGATTTCATACTCTCTAATCTTCTCCAACAGATTGCTCCCTCAATCAACACCTTCCCATCCCCAATTTTTACCCAAACTGGCTCTTTCCCTGATACCTTCAAACATGCCCAAATTTCCCTTATTCTCAAAAAAACCCCCAACAACCAACAACCCCCAAATCCTCTCACTAAATGGTACTTGTGGTAAGAGTCAAGTGATATCCCTGTGATATCCATATCTCCATATGCTCACTAATCTTATATTTATTTAATCAACTAAGAAATAACTTGTCAAATCTCAGTTTTTACCTCTGGTTAATTGTTGTTTTTCAAGTGCCCTTTGTAATACTTCCACAATCTTTGACATGCTAGCTATTTCCTGGTCCAAGTGTTTGACTTTCATCTTCAGAAGAACAATCTGATTCATCTAAGTTGATATGATTGTGTACCAGTAGTTTGTCTTCATACACACATACAAAGACACACACACAGTGCCTTTGGACAAGATTCTCAAATTACATTCATTTGGTCACCCCCAAGGGGTCCTAATGGGTTTTCCAGGCACCAGCTGTGATACAATCTGTCTTCCTGGCAGTCTACAACTGCCAAAAGTGCTTTAGCCCTTTCCCCTTTCTCTACCATACAGGTAATTTTATTTGGCACAGACTAAAATTTCAACTACTAACTTGAGCATATGGTACTAATGTTTCACTGCTGTCAAAAAGGAAACATTTTCTACTGGAGAAGATAATTTTTAAAAAACTGCACAGTTAACAATTTAAAAATTACTAAGGAAACCAAACACCCCATCATGGTCTAGCATGCTATATTCAGGAGAAACTAAAACTCAACTAATAAAAACAATAATAGCTAACTTTTATAGAACACTTATTAGGAGCCAGGTACCATGCTAAGCCACTTACAGTTATTACCTCATTTGATCCTAACATGGAGGTAGGTGCTATTATTATTATCATCATTTCCATTTTACAAATGAGGAAAGCAAGACAAACAGAGGTCAATTGATTTGCCTAGGATCAGACAGCCAGTAAATGTCTGAGGCTTGATTTGAATTCAGGTTTTCCTGATTCCAGATCCCAGAGCTTTATTCATTATACTACCTAGCTTTTAAGTTGCTAATATACTAAAAGACAGAATACAACATAGATGAGAAAAGAGAAGTAATTGTTTCTGATTTTTTATCAATAGAATTATTACTATAAAATGACAGTTCCTTACAATTCCAATATTACATAGCTAATTCACATGCATTAAGAGAAATATAAAGTCAAATTATGTTGCATACAATAATTACCAAGTAAAAGCCTGATATAACAGTTGGCCTATGCCTTGAACACTGTAATCATAAAAGGCTATTTTAAAGATTTAAGGATGCTAAAACTACAGAAGAAAAAAAGAGTACAAAAAAACTCCTTTGGTATAATTTTATTTTTAAATCTTTTACATCAAAAATGTTAAATCCTCCCCTTCTCTCCCCCACATTTTCCAGAGTGCCAGAATCAGATTGAAATACAATTGGGAACTCTTTAACCAAATAAAAATACATTAAAACATGTATAATGTGAATGTGTGGTTTCCTAAGTGAATATAAGACCTGCAGACATTTGTTTTTATTTGAGTTTGACCTTACTGCTTTGCATGAATATTAAAATGCAAATAACTCACAAGAGGGGAAATAGAACACAAATTACAATTTACCTGGATTCAAAAGTTCACATTAGATTAAAATATAGCAAAAAAAAATAGCTAGGTGGCGCAGTGGATAGAGCACCAGCTCTTAAGTCAGGAATACCTGAGTTCAAATCCAGCCTCAGACATTTAAGAATTACTTAGCAGTGTGGCCTTGGTCAAGCCACTTAAACCTGTCTGCCTTGCAAAAACCTAAAAAAATAAATAAAGCAAAAAAACCCCTAAAACCCAAAAGAAGCTTTTACTTCTTGTTCTTTTAGACAAAAAAGTCAACAAATAATTCAACAATTTTAAAATATTTTGTGATGTTCTATAATTAAACAACATACATTAGATAGTATCATGCTTATAATGCTTATTCTAAATATTCATTACAAAAATATATTGTCTAATGTCATTCCCAATTCTTAGTCTATTTTTAAACTTAGAAATGCCAAGAGCTGACATTCATTAAACACTTTTTTCTTGTCACATTCTATAGTAGTCTATATATAGACAAGTTTCAAGATAATGGAGTTTGGGGTTGCCAGTGATAACATTAATGGAATTCTGTATATGATTGCTTTTGAAATTCCAAAACAATTCAACAAAGATATCTCTGAGAGGTACACTGTGATTTCATTTGGAATATCTCCTGTAATGATGAAAAGGATAATTTGGCTGAACCTTTCCATCCTGTGACTTACGTCTTTATTCTCTCCACAATATAGTGGGTCCATCCTAATGTGCTGGGGACCTTGACACCATGTAGATACCTGCGTAACACGTGAGCTTTCTAGCCTCACTCTTATCACAGGACCAGCCCATCATCTTTTCCAGACAATGAAAATTTATAACAGTTTTGAATTCATTTTGATAATCTTTTACTAATCCATTTTAAAGATAAAACTATCAAGATAATCATTTCAAGTAAATGGAGGGACTTAAAAGTGTCAGTGAAAGAGCTCACAAACAAAACTAAGCCACTGTTCTCACATATCATCTTACATGAACTAAAAAATAGCTTTCAAAACTAGGATTAATTTTTTAAATGTTAGTTTTTCTACAAATGATAACTGTCAATAGGATATTCAACATGTCAAAAATATTAAATGAAAACTATGTACAAGACACTAATGTAGACATTAAAGATGAAAGGACAAAAAAAAGAATTCTTGTGTTGCTTAAATTTTGGCAAAGATATATAAAAGATAAATGTAAAGGATTTGGAGGAAGAGCAACAGTGTACTAATATAATATCTAAGGGAAACAGGCAAAAGTTTTGTGTAGGACCCAGATTTTGACCTGAAACTTGACTGAGGGATGTCAAATACCACCAAAATATTATCTCATATCTTCCCCTTCTCTTCATTTATGCTGCTTGAACTAGACTTCAAGCACATGTTTCGTTTTTCCTTACCAGCAGTTTGCTTTTTGGTTTTAAGATCCTGCTATAGACTTCAAGATTATTATGTGGATTACATCCAGTGGTGTATTGGTAAATGTTTAACAACTGGTTCCCTAGAAGGGAAAAATATATACATTTTTATGTTTAATCTATACTATTAACATTTTCTCTATTACTTTCTTAAGTTGAGACAATCAGCAAAGCAAGAAATCAAACCCTAATTTGTAGTGTTGCTAAGGTGGTGAAGTGGTGGTTTTTATACTAATTTCTTTCTTTCTTTCATTTTTTTTTAATGACTTTAAAGTACACAAGTTAATTTCTCTGGCAAAGCAGCAAAGACAGTGTGCTTCAGTAGAAGTAATAGAGTTAAGTAAAGGAGTAATCACAAACTGGGCTGGTGAGAACATCCAAGGCAGCTAAGAGGGAAGAAAGAGTATTAGAGAATATTGGGGGGGATCATGCTCCCCTAGAGCAGACAACATTCACAAGATTAGTAGAGAAGAGCAAAGGAACTCCCCCAGAGTATGAATATCCTCTAAAGGATGGTGAGCCTCTATATCAATTTCTAAAGTGTAAATATTCATACTGAAAAATGATAATTGGCTTTCACACATCAGTTCAAAATTAAAACATCTTAATATAGTTTTTGCTGGGCAGCATGCTAAGTTACTTTTCAAACAGGATTCCACTTATCCTCAAAACAACTCTGGAAGGTACAGCTGAAAACCCCAAGGCAAGCAGAAGTCAAATGACTTGCCTGGGGTCACAGCTTATAAGGGTTGGAAGCTAGATTTGAACTCAGGTCTTCCTGACTCTACTTTAGTGGCCCCACCAGCTAGATGTCTGACAGACATGAGAAAGTTCAAGGGATGCCATTTACAAACCTATCAAAGCAGGAACACTGATGTCAGAGAACAGGTAAAACCCAGTTTTGAATTCAAAGTGTGAAACAAGTCTGGAAAAGTCGGTGGCGGCCAATTGGTAGAGGTCCTACCACATCTGCAAGAGGAATCAGCCAGGGCAGGTTTTGGGAGTGACAGGGTCATATGGATGCCTTAACAAATGATCACCTTACAGCTGGGCAAGGAAGAGACTGAAAGAAAGAAGAGACTAGAAAGCAGGAGACCAGTGAGGAGGCAATGACAACTGTGCAGGAAAGAGGTGATAAGGTGTGAGAGAGGGTGCGGAATTCAGAAAGTTTTGTGATAGAGGCCTGGGAAGCAATGAAGCCTAGCTATATAGATCCAAGAGTCATCTGGAAAAAGATGGGTTTTGCTTTCATTGAAGTTAGGAGTTTTGCTTTGGAATAATCAGTCCATTCTCTCTAGTTCTTTCCAAACATTACATGATTTAACCATACAATAATTTAAAGAGTTTTCACATATTATAAGGAAATGTGAATTATTCTGAGTTCTCATTTGAGGTCTGGTCTGAATATTTTTCAAAGTCTACTTTGAAGTATATTAATTTCTCAAAGCTTTTCTGGGAAGATAACTCTAGGCTTCATGGTCCAACCAAAGACCTCTATTATATATGCAATATTATTATTTCTCTGATTATCCCTTTTCTTCTGTGGGAGATCTGTCATGATCCTAATTATTATTACTTGGTAAGTGATTACAATTTTTTTTGCTTGTTATTGATAATAAAATTTATGTGGTCTAAGTCTATTAAATCTTAGATTTTTTTTTCCTTGTTAATAGTTCTGCGATTCCTATTTGTCTAATGCAACTCATTTTGGCAAAAGTTTTCTTCAATTCTGAAATACAATATTCATTTAAAAAAACTTTTATAAATAGTGTCAGGAGTTGCTTGTCCATCAATTCTTTGGTTAATCTGGTAGTTCTTTTTATGATATACTTTCTTCTCTACTGTAGTAATTCAATCACCATTTGATTTTATTGATTGTATCACTTTTTCTACTATATTCTGTATATTAGGTAATTTCTCTGTTTTCTCCTAATTCTTTTTTTTGAAAGTATTTAAAATTCCTAGTTTTGAGTTCTATGATTTTTAGGTACTTTAAAAATCTAGATATGAGGGGTAGCTAGGTGATGCAGTGGATAGAGCACTGACCCTGGAGTCAGGAGGACCTGAGTTCCAATCCTGCCTTAGATACTTAATAATTACCTAGCTATGTGATCTTGAGCAAGTCACTTAAGCTCATTGCCTTGCAAAAAAAAAAAATCAAATCAAAACAAAAAAAACCTGTGTGAATTATATATATGTGTGTGTATATATACATACATACACACATAAATATATAAAATATATACTTTTACTGCCTTTTACCGACAAGCATAAATATTATAAATATTCATAATATATGAAAAGAGAAAGAGAAAAATAGAGTGAAAGAGAAATCAAAGCAAATCACAGTAAATGACTATACTTGTGTTTTTTAATTCATATCATCAATGATTGTTAACCTCATGCAAAAGATGAGTATACTGACCTCAACACAATAGTCCCTATAACGTCCTTGTTTTTCTCATTCTTTTTAACTTTAATTGCATATATACATAAACTTGTTGTTAGTTTTGCATTTGGTAGTTAGATGGAAGGGCAGCAGGGTATAGTGGATAGAGAACACTGGGATTAGAGTCAGAAAGACCAGAATTCATATCTGACCTAAGATACTTTCTGTCTTGTGTGATCTTGGACAAGTCACTTAACCCTGCTTGCCTCATTTCCTCAATTGTAAAATCAGCTGGAGAAGGAAATGATAAACCACTCCAGTCAGTATCTCTGCCAAAAAAAACTCAGGGAGAGTTGGCTAGAAAAATCTGAGTTCATAATAGACCTCAGATACTAGCTGTGTCATCCTAGGCACGTGTTTTAACTTCTGTCTGCTTTAGTTTCCTTATCTATATCATGAATATAAACAGTATCTACCTCCTAGAGCTGTTGTGTGAGAGTAACATGAGATGATATTTGTGAAGTGCTTTGTCAACTTTAAAGTGCTATGTAAATGCTAGATATAGTGCCCAATGTAACATTCTTTGGGCTCTGTACTCTTTTATTTTATTTTATATTTCTTAAAAGTTCTTACTTGCTTTTGTGATATTCTTAAACGTTGATTCTTTTTTAAACTTATTTATTTTCACAATACAATAGTCTTGTAGTAAAAAGAAAACAGTGTGGTGTATCTAAAAAGTAAAAAGTGTGTTGTATCTAACTACCCTCTTTCATGATCTTCCATCACCTACACCAACCTGTCCCCTTTCTTCAATCCTTTTTCTCTCCTTTTTTCCTCTGGGATAAGATTGACTTCTATACCTAATTGAGTATGTTATTTCTTCTCTGAGACACTTCAAAATGAGAATGAAGGCTTTCTCAATCCCCCTCACCTTCTCCCCTTTCACTCCATTGAAAAATTTTTTGTCTCTTTTATACTACTTCTTTTCCCCTTTCTTCTAATACTTTCCTTCCTTACCCATTAACTCCATTTTTATAATATATTATACCTTCTTATTCAGCTCCCTCCTATGCTTCTTCTAATTGCTCTAATAAATGAGAAGGTTCATATGAGTTATCAGTATCATCTTTGCATGCAGGAATACAATCATTAAATCCCTCATAATTTGTCCTTCCCTTCCACCCTCTCTATGTTCCACCAGAGTCCTGTACTTGAAGATCAAATTTTCTGTTCAGCTCTGGGCATTTCAACAGGGAAATTTGAAATTCTCCTATTTTACTATATGTCCATCTTTTCCCCTGAAACATGTTCAGTTTTGCTGGGCAGTTGATTCTCAGTTTTAAACCAAGCTCTGTTTGCCCTCTAAAATATCATATCCAAAGCCCTCTGAGCTCTTAATGTAGATGCTGCTAAATCTTGTGTAATCCTGACTGAAGTTTCACAATATCTGAATTGTTTCTTTCTGGCTGCTTTTAATATTTTCTCTTTGACTTGGGAGTTTTGCAATTTGGCTATAATATTCCTGGGAGTTTTTATTTTGGGATTTTGTTCAGGAGGACATCAATGGATTCCCTCAATTTCTATTTTATCCTCTGCTTCTAGGATCTCAGGACAAACTTCTTGGAGAATTTTTTTTTCAAAGTATGATTTTGGTTAATTTATTTGTATTATTATAATAATTTTATTATAAGAGCAAACATAACCCCCCTCCCCCCTACCAAGAAGATGAGAAACCTCAAGAATAGTGACAGAGAGAAAAAAAAATGTACTTCAGTCTATGTTCAGATTCCAATGGCTCTGTCTCTGGGGTGAGTTGCTTTCTTTATCATAAGTCCACCAGAGAAGTTGCTTCAATATTTTTCCTCACGGTTGCTATTACTAGCTGTATTTCTCTCTACTCTATTCCTCCCCACTCTCATTTATTCTATTCTCTCTCTCCTTTCATCTTGGCCCTGTCCAAAAGTGTGTTGTATCTGAGTACCCTCTCCCATGATCTTCCCTCTCTTCTATCACCTATTCCCACCTTCCCTCCCCCCCCATTCCCCCTTATCCCATCCCTTTCCTCTCATTTTTCTCTAGAGTAAGATAGATTTCCTCACCTTATTAAGTGTGTATGTTATCTCTTCTCTGAGCCATTTCTGATGAGAATGAAGGCTCACTCATTCCCCCTTTCCACTCCATTGAAAAAGCTTTTTCTTGACTCTTATGTGAAATTTCTCAGCTCCTCCTTCTTCTCCGTTCTATTCCTCCCAGTACTTCACTTTATCACCTATTGACTCCACCTTTTTACTATATTATACCATTATATTCCACTCCTTCCTGTGCCTTGTCTATATAAGCTCCTTCTAACAAGCTCTTATAAATGAGAAAGTTCATATGAGTTATCAATATCTTCTTCCCATGAAGGAATACAAACAGTTCAATATCATTAAGTTCCTCATAGTTAGTCCTTCTCTTCCACTCCCTCTACGGTTCATCAGAGTCCTGTACTTGGAGATCAAACTTTCTGTTCAGCTCTGATTGTTTCAATAGGAAAGTCTGAAAGTCCCCTATTTCACTGAAAGTCCATCTTTCCCCCCAAGAAAGAGATGTTCAGATTCTCAGTTGTAAACCAGGATCTTTTGCCTTCCCGAATATCATATTCCAATCCCTACTAGTCCTTAATGTAAATGCTGCCAGATCCTGTGTAATCCTAACTATGGAGCCTCGGTAATTGAATTGTTTGTTTCTGGCAGCTTTTAGAATTTTCTCTTTGATTTGGGAGTTTTGGGATTTGGCTATAATATTCCTGGAAGCTTTTCTTTTGGAATCTCTTTCAGGAGGTGACTGGTGACTTCCCTCAATTTCTATTTTACCCTCTGCTTGTAGGATCTCAGGGCAATTTTGC
Source organism: Macrotis lagotis (assembly GCF_037893015.1). NCBI lineage: Eukaryota > Metazoa > Chordata > Mammalia > Peramelemorphia > Peramelidae > Macrotis > Macrotis lagotis. The sequence goes on along the minus strand of NC_133658.1, from coordinate 92,420,066 downwards.
TGTATTATTTCTTGAAAAATGAAGTCTAGGCTCTTATCCTGGTCATGACTTTCAGGTAGTCCAATAATTTTTAATTATTTCTTCTGGATCTGTTTTCGAGGTCAGTTGTTTTTCCAATGAGATATTTCACATTTTCTTCTAATTTTTGACTTTTTGGGAAGAGTTTTATTTCTTCCTGATTTCTTGCAAAATCATCAGCTTCCTTTAGTTCTATTCTTCATTTGAAGGAGTTATTTTCTTCAGAGAGCTTTTTTAGCTCCTTTTCCAGCTGGTCAATTCTGTTTTTTAAGGCATTCTTCTCCTCATTTGCCTTTTCTTTGCTTTTTTTCCATTTGACCTAAACTGGTTTTTTTTTTTTTAGTTTTTGCAAGGAAATGGGGTTAAGTGGATTGTCCAAGGCCACACAGCTAGGTAATTATTATGTGTCTGAGGCCGGATTTGAACTCAGGTACTCCTGACTCCAGGGCCGGTACTCTATCCACTGCACCACCTAGCTGCCCCACATATTATTTTCTTCAGTATTTTGTATTTCTTTCATCAAGCTGCTGATTTGGTTTTCATGATTTTTCTGCATCACTCTCATTTCTCCTCCCAATTTTTCCTCCACCTCCCTTAATTGCTTTTCAAAGTCTTTTCTGAGCTCATCCACAGTCTGAGCTCATTTTCTATCTCTCTTGGAGGTTTTGGATACAGAAGCTTCGACTTTGTCATCATCCGAGTATGTGTTTTGATCTTTTGATCTAAAATAATTTTCTATGGTCAGATTCTTCTTTTTCTATTGTTTACCCATTTCCTCAGCCCAAAACTAATTTACGGCACTTCCAAGGCTTTGGGTTTTTTTTGGGGGGGGGACACACCCCACTGGAATCTTTATTCCTCCAAGGTCTTATACTCTCTTGCCTGTGCTTTGATAGGTAGATAACCATAGAAACTCCCCTCTTCCTTGGAGCTGTGAGGAGGGTCCCTGCTATCTTAGTATGGAAGGCCAAAAAGCAAGCTGGATCTGAGGGTGGGTAAACAGCAAAGTCCTGGCCCAGGGAGAGCAGAGAGATTTCTGCAGTCTCCCCTGACCCCCATACCATCTATTGGCTATGCTCTGGAGGTATAGGCTGGTGTCTCCTGATTCTCGCTGCAGCTTCTGTGACCAGTGCTTCTCATTCCACACTCATTCTGGTGCAGCACAATTCTCTCACCACTCCTTCAAGCTGTTCCTGGTGATCCCTGGGCTGGGCTGGGGCCAGGGCTTTTTTCCAGCTCCTAGTCCTGATGAAACAGACCTTTCCCATGGAGCTTCTAAGTTACCCTGGACTGGGAAAATGTATCACTCAGTCTTTTTGTGGGTTCTGCCCCTCTACATTTTGTCGAGTCATAATCTGATGGCATTTGGAGTTTCGGGGGAAGGGGTTCCTGGGAAATGCTGCCTTCACGCTGCCATCTTGGGTCCTCCCCCTTCCTCCAGAAGTTCTTTTTAAAATGAAGTCTAGGTTTGTTTTCTAGTTGTGACTTTCAGGTAGCTCAATCATTTTCAAATTATCTCTCCTGGATCTGTTTTTCCAAGTCAGTTATTTTTATAATGATAGTTCACATTTTCCTCTGGTTTTTCATTCCTTTGTTTTTTTTTTTATTATGTTTGATTTCTCACAAAGTCATCAACTTCCCTTAGCTCCATTCTACATTTGGAGAAATTACTTTCTTTAGATAGCTTTTTTATCTCATTTTCCAACCACCCAATTCTTCTTTGAAGGCATTCTTCTCCTCATTTGCCTTTTGGATTGCTTTTTCCACTTGACCTGAATTGGTTTTAATATATCAATTTCTTTGGGATTTTTTTTTTGCTATCTCCACCAAGCTGCTGACTTGGTTTTCAAGATTTTCCCCACTTCACTCTCATTTCTCTTCCCAATTTTCCCATTACCCCCCCCACTTGACTTTCAAAATCTTTTTTGAGCTCTTCTATTGCCTGAGACCAATTGTTATTTTTCTGTGAGGCTTTGGCTATAGAAGCTTTGACTTTGTTATATTCTGAGTGTGTATTTTGATCCTTCATGAAACCAAAGTAATTGTCTATAGTCAGATTCTTTTTCTTCTGTTGTTTGCTCATTTCTTCAGTCTATGATTTGATTTTTAACTCTTTGGCAAGTTGAGGCTCTGCTTCCAGGATGGAGGATGCCTCCCAAAGGGACCTCAATTCTTTCAAGATATTATGAGAGGCTCTGACTGCTCTCCTGGCCTGCACTCTGATCTGTGGATGACCACTAGCACTCCCCTCTGCCCTGGAACTGTAAGGGGGGGTTCCCTCTGCAATAGCAGTGTGGAGCCCCAGACTGTGAGCTGAGTCTGAGTATGGGCAAAGCAACAAAGTCCTGCCCCAGGATTAGCAGCAAGACCTCTGCAGTCTTTCCTGACCCCCTGGCTGAGTGCTCTGGAACCCACTCCTGGGAAACTCTGCTTCTGGCTCCTGGGACAGGGCTGTGCTGAGGCCTGTGCTGTTCTGGTCTGGGCTCTGCACTCCCTCTGGTGTGGCAAACTTTTCCCACTGACCTTCCAAGTTGTCCTTGGTAATCCTTGGGCTGAGAGGTCTGGAAACTGCCCTCCTGGCATGCACCCAATCGCCCCACAGGGACCAAGGTGTCATATGATTTGTTCCTAGAAGGTTAGAGCTGCTTCGCTTCAACACAACCCAGGCTGTACTGAAGCTCTTTCTAACCCAGGTGGAACAGACTCTTCCAGTGGATCATTTGCTGGCATCTGAGCCCTCTTTATATGCAGGTTTTTCTCCACTGTCTTTTGTGCTCCCATTTGGAGGCAGAGATTAAACAGGCTTCTGATGAGCAGAAGAATTCTCTGAGATCCTGGTGATGGGTTTTTTGGAGGGGGTGTATTTGATGTCTTGTATTGGTTCTTTTGTCATTGCTTTGTAATTGATACTTTAGCTGTTGCTCCTTGGTATTTTAATTGAATTGGCAAGAAAAGTAAGCTTATATGTAAAGAAGAAGGGCAGTTTAATTTATAATTTTTTTCTGTACTATTATGTAAAGAGAAATGTCCACTTTATTTGGCATTTGTTTAGTTCATTATAAAGAACAAAAATTAATAATAAAACTAATAATAATAAATAAAATAAAAAAATTTTATGTGTGAATGAAAAAAATTTTTTCTTCCTGATTTTGATACAAGATGGCTTCCTTCAAATGACTCATTGTGTTATCTAAAGTAGAAATTTCTCCTTTATTAACAGAGTAGCAGTAAATAAGGAAGAAAGGCAGCCTGCCATGTTGGGAAGAGTACTAATTTTTAAACCCAAGACTTTGGCTCAAATTTCAGCTCTCCTAATTATTATTTTTGTAATGCTGGACAAATCACTGGACCTCAGTTTTCTCATCTTGTAAAATAAGTAAATTAGAATAGATGACCTGAAGTTCTTTCTAGCTCTAAATCTACAACTTCATAATAGCTATTTGCCCTTTTTCTCATTGCTGATCAAGGTCAAAAGATATATGCCTGTGATGATATCTTATACTGCTGTCTGAGGATGGTAAACAATAGGTTGGGCTCTGAATCTTTGTTTGTATAAGTTGTTACTACTGTTGTCAGAATAAATTATTTAAAAAAAATTCTGTCACAAACTGATTCAGCACCTAGTATCATAAATTTTGAATTGGTAGTAAGGTTCATTTATCTAATTCAATATATAAAACCTAGAATAAGGTTAAGATAAAAAAAAAACCCCTAACTACCACAAAACCTCAAAAGTAGCTTTATTGATAACTGGCCTAAGAGGGAATATATTTTACATGCACAATTCTAATAAAAGAAATAGTATTGAGATATAATAACTTATTTTAAAGGAATGAGAATATACTGAAAAATAAAATATTCCTACTACTTAATTACCTTTACTTGAAGATGTTTTTTTCACAGATACCACATTATCTTCAGAAATTGTAAGACGTCTTAACACATCAGCCAAAGCTGCCTTCAGAACTGTGATTTCATCTTCTTGTTGCTGAACTCGTAACTCAAGGGCAGAGAGACGATCCTGGACATCAGAAGTACTTGTAGCAGAGATACTATCATCTGTTAAAATATTAAGAGAAAAAAGGTATTTTCAAAATAATTTCCAAAGGACTAAATCTAAACCATGAGAAAAACATAACAGATAAATTAATTTTTATCAAGACTAGTTAAACATTACATTTTCGTAGATTGAATCTATTCAATTTGTTTCAGTTGAGAACTTGATGATAATACATTTGAAAGTAACAACAAATTTTCTCTAAGATGATTACTGAATAAGTATAGGTATTCATATAATTTTTATTTCAGCTTCAGAACATATGATGGAAATTATTTTCAGAAAATGTGCTATCTTGAAAGATAGTAAGCTTTCCAAAGCATCTTTGACTATTCTAAATTATTTTTTCAGCTATTAGCCATCCTTATATATGAAACGATTTGTAGTTGCTTTGTCTATTTCTACACTGAATGGACCATAACCTTTTTTATATAGCTCAGTATACTCAAAAGTCTCCTTGCACGATCATCTTCTCCCCTCAGCAGTCCCAATACAAATCACATAAATACATACCTTCTCCCTTTTTTTAGAAGCATGTATTATAGTTTTGTTAATGCTATATACAAATACAGTTTTGAATCATAAAAAGTTGAAGTTGGAAGGGATCTTAGGGATTACTTAGTCCCATTCCCTGATTTAATGAAAAAGAAATGAAAGCTTAGACATTATATGACTTTCCCAAGGTTATAGTGGTGCTGACATTGGCAGAGTTTTGAGTATTAGTCTAGTGCTTTTCTAACTAGGCTAGTTCGATAATAGAAAAAACAATCTGTTTCTTAAATCCTATAGGTCAAGCTAGTAAAGATATTATGACTATGCTTTATTTAGCTAATCTGTATTTAAAGGGAGTCATCACATATATAACTACCTTGAAACTTAAAAAAAATCTTTTTTTAACTCTCTCAGGCAGGATATTACAATTTTCTAATGTAGTATATGCTTAACATTGCACTGTCAGCAATAACAAAATGAATGCATTCCTTTATGCTTCCATAAAACTTGAATATAAGATAGAAATTAATAATAATTCAGATTGTTAAAGTGAAATTTAATTCCACAAAAAAACTTAGTACTACAATTGGTTGTAATGGACTATTAGTGCCCAAGCAGTGTTAGAGCACCCCAAACTCTTCTTGGTCTAATCAATAACAGTTGTATTTAGTCTCTAATATAGTGATATCATTTGCATCTTCTTTGATAACAGGACAGGTAACAACACCAACTACTGGTTGTGAGGTGTTAAAATTTTTTTTTGCAAATTCATTTGACCCTTATCACAACCAGAGTACTTTTAGTTATTGTCACCATTTTACAGATAAGAAACAGAAGTTTGGAGAGATTAAATGAGTGGCTTATGGTCATATAACTAGAAAATGTCATGGAATTTGGAATTTGAATCTAGGTTTTCCTCAAGCTTGAACTCTTCCATTATTCCACACTGACTATTTAGAAGGAGTTGTTGGAGTCAATATGAAGAATGGCCTGAGATCAGGAAGATGAGAGCATCCCAATAATCATAAAGCAAAGTGACAAACAAGGACCTGATCAACCATGATACTAAAGGATGGATGATGAAGAATGCTAACCATCTCAAGACAAAGAAATAATGAACTGAATATACAAAATAAAAGAGATTTTCAGGCATGGCTAATAACAGATTTTTTCCCCCTTGAGAATGTCTTTGCCCCCCCCCCCCATTTCTTTATTTATTTTTCCAACCACATGTAACGGTAGTTTTCAACAATCATTTTTTAACATGTCTCCCTCCTTACTTCCTTCTCCCATCCCCTGATAGAGAGCAATGTAATATAGATGCTACATCTATAAGTGTGATAAATATATTAATCATGTTGTGGAAGAAGAATCACATTCAAATGGATGAAAAAATAGGAAAAAGATATAATTCGTAAGTAAGTTTTTTAAAAAACTGAAGACAGTTTTGGTCTGCATTTAAATTCTGTTTACCATATGGATGGTATTCTCCATCACAGTCTTTTAGTATTGCTTTTGATTATTGTATTTATGCCTTTGTTTCAAGAGCACTTTTAATTTTTTCTGGGAAGAAAAAAATTATAATTAAAAAATAAGTTTTTAAAAAGTCCCTTCCCTCAAAGAGTTTACATTCTACAGGGAGAGACAACAAGGAAATAAAATAAAGTCTTACTTTTATTTATACATAAAATATACACATAAGCATACTTATTCCTTCCATATCATGACTTTCCTATCACGGTTTTTATATATTAGAAATTAAATGGGAATTTTTTGGGAGTTTTGCAGAAGTCACATGATACATAACACAGAGGATAAAGTTCAGAAACTCAGAAATGTATAAAATATATGTATAGTATTATATAACATCAAGTTTTTTCTTTGATACCATAAATACACATGATTTTTTTAAGAGCTAAAAATAACCAAATACTTAACAAAAGTTTTACAATAAGCTACTGTAAACAATGCATAAAAAAGAAAAAATTCAGGCTTCCTTTTTGGTTAAGGGAGGGCCAAAAAATTTTATAAGGATTTTCCATATCACAGTAACACTGCACCCTTAACCCTCAAGGTACAGAAGGGATAACTATATGTAGACCTATTTATTGTACCTGTTATTTCACTGATATAGGAAAATCCCAAGAGAAAACTACCAATACAGACCAGCACCTTACCTACAATTTATAATCTGAGGTAGCTGGGTGGGCACTGAAAGGCTAAGTGATTTGCTAAGAATCACACATTCAATTTATGCCCCAAAACAATGGGTTTCATAGTCCTCAGAGAGGACTAGCACCTCTGATGTGAGAGCTTGCAAGCCCTTTTTGGTGCTGCTCATCCAAACTTGGTGTTCACTTTCTCCCAACTGCCCCCTGTAGCATGTTCAGCAGCCACACTCCAGTAACTGTCTCAGCAGACAGGCTAAACCAGGTTGAGGGTAACTAACAGGCCTCAAACCTGTTGATGAGTCAGGGGAATGTGTACCCCAAGCACGTGAACATGAGGAGAACAATTTGTTCCAAGGGCCATGAAAGTGGCTGATGCAGGGGCTAGGAAGTTCTTAGAGACAGGCTACCGCCAATCATTTTACCTTCTGTCTGACCACTGGACTTCAATGACTCAGAAAGAGAGAGTGAAGCTTAACTCTTAAATCTGTCTGTCTGAGATGTGGGTCAAGACATCACCAGGAAGTTAGTAGTTGTCTTGGAAAACAAAGGATGAACAGCAACTAGGATAAAGACAAGACTTTCTGGCTCCAAGGAATGCTCTCTCCACTGGGCTATACTACTCCCCCCTCCTCCGTCCATTTTTTCCTTGTGCCCTGTATTTCATGTACATATATAAAATCAATATAGAGGGGAAACAGAATCTTATTTTTGAGGAAGAGTGGTAAAGGGAGAAGGTCTAAAAACAGAATAAGTGAAGTTAAGTCTGGACAGGCAAGTTTGCATGTGTTGCGGTGTTAAATGCCAAAGAAAAGAGTTAGTATTCAACTCTAAAAATAACAGAGAATCAATGAAGTATACAAGGGAGATTGAGGCAGATGCGACAATAACTGACAACAAGTAAATACCTATTTTGTAAAAATTTTCTTTGCAAATAAGAATGACCAAATTGGAAGTGCTAAAATGAAAATAACTACCATGAGAGTTGATACCCAAACAGAAAAAGAGATCACCTAGCTGCCACAGATAAAGTCAGGTCACTTGGTCCAGAGGAACCACAGAACCTGAAAGAAATGGCAAATGTCACTGCTGAGTCACTGTCCATGTTATGTGAAAGATTATGTTAAATGGGTGAGGTGCTTACAAGACTGGAGGAAGACAAATGCCCCAAATTTTCAAAATTGGGACAAGAACAACCTATAAACTAGGTGAATTTGACTTTGATTCCTGGAGAAATTTTCAAAGGGCCATTAAAGAGATGGTAAACCAACATCTAGAAAAGAAATAGAAGTAGTGATGACATAAATCCCCATGGCTTTATCAACTAAGCTCCTTTCCTTTTTTGACAGGATTTCTTAACTTAGGAGATAAGGGAAATGGTGTGGTTATAGCATATCTAGATTTTAGCTAAGTTTTTCATACTTGTTTTGTGGAGATGGTAGAGAGATAATACAATCAGCTAGATTTACTGGTTGGCTGAACTAAGAAAGTCAAGGTTGGTCCTGTCCTGTTTAATGTTTTTATTAATGACTTCGATGATACAGAACTTATCAAATTTGAAGGCAACACCACACCAGGAGGAACATCTAACAGTACAAGCACTGAAAAGGATCTTGAGGGACAAGAGCACAAGGCTAAATTAAGTCTTGAATCTTGGCAGTCAAAAAAAATCAACTTCACAAGGACAAAATGCAACATAAATGGGGTGGATTTCTTGGGTCTTTTTTTAGTCATGACTTTCAGGTAGTCCAGTCTAACTTTTATTATCTCTCTTTGATCTTTTTCAGGTGAGCACCCTTCCCTTCCCCTCCTGGACCTTGCCCTTTTTTTGGGTATGTCTTGATGTCTCTTGAATTTATACTTGTTTGATCAATTCTAATTTGGGCAAACCCATGTTTTTGGAGGTCTCTATCCAAAAGACAGATTAAATGAAAGCTCTGGTAGGCACCTAGGGATGGTCAAATCAAACACTATTAGGTTTTGAAAGCTATGATCTCTCTGAAGAGGCAACTTTTTTGAAAAAAAAAAAGTACTTCTAAAAAGCTGTTTTTTTTTTATCATTGCTGGGCTCTGTTTGCTACTTAATGGATAACATGGAGTCATATTATCATCTTTCTTCTAAGTTTGCTTATTATGAGCTAGGTGATACAAGATGATTCCCTCTAGCAAAATGGGTCTGGTAAAAGAGGCCTCTATTATTAAATGGAAACGGTAGATTCAAGATCATTCTCACCTGGTTTTGTTGGGCCTCTCGTGAACAGGATGTGATTAAGGTGGGAGCTGATGCTTTCAGTTCCAGTCCTGATATCCTGCCTCCTCTGCTAACCCCTGTGAGCCCTCATCTGATGGACCTGACTCCTGAAGAATGCCATTTTGCCAGATTCAACAGTGGCTCCATGAAAAAAAGAAACATGTGTAACTAGACTTCAACAGTAATTAGCCCAGTAATGGGGCTACCTCTGAGGGATGGAGATTCTATAGTACGGCTTCCCTTTTAGAGGGATATTATATTGTCATTTCTGTTTTGGTGAAAATTGCAAAAGGACAAATTTAGAATTAATGTCAAGAAAGGCTATCTAAAAAGCTATTCAAAAGTTGAATACTCTGGAAGGTACTGGGTTTCCCCCCCCTTACTGGAGATGTTCAAATGCAGATTTTTAGTACTGTAGATAGAAATCTGGCTCAAGCTTGAATTAGACTAAATCTTAACTTTGGGGTCCAAGGAGATCCCAAGGAGAAATTTTAGGAGGTCCAGGAATTTTCAAAAATTTTTTGATAACTTCATTTTAATTATCAAAATGGTTTTCTTTGTATTTCCTATGTATTTTATTTTAGGCATTTAAAAACATTATTCTTGGAATATAGGCTTCACAAGACTGCCAGACAATTCCATGATACACAAAAAAGATAAAGAATCCTTGGTTTAGATTCAATTAATATTGTGCTAGTCCCTAAAGATACAAAGACAAAAGTGAAAAACATCTTCTGCTTTCAAGTGGCTTACATTCTATTGAGGGAGAAGACAAGAAATACATAGTATAAATGATGTGAAATTGAGTTCAATATGTATCAGGAGTAAGCAAATTAAGAAAATATCGCTCAGAAATTATTTCCAAGATTTTTTTGGAATTCAGAGTACATTTTTTCTCTCTCCAAAAAAGTTAGGTTGACCATATTAATTTAAGAAAAGTACGATATGGTATTCGTTCCTTGAGGGTAGAGATGGTCTTACTTTTAGTTTGAATTTATTCCCCTGATAACAGTCTCTGGCACATAATAGGCACTTATAAATGCTTTCTGAATGAAATTGCTTCCTGAGCTTCAGTAAAGTACATATAAAATAATTTTAAGGTAATTTTTTTGGAGGAAAGAATGTTAAGTAGCTGGGGAGGAAGAGAAATCAGAAAACTACTGATATAAATAATGGTGCTTGAGCCAAGCTTTGAAGCAAATTATGACCACGAGGTAGAAGTGAGGGGAAAATGTAGAATAGATACAAAAGGCAGCCTGTGCAATGGCAGACTAACACTATTTTGAGTGCTTTGTGTGAGGAAGAGAAAGGTCAGTTTGGCTGAACCAAAGAGTGTATGAAGAAGAGTAGCAGATGATACGGTTGGCTGAAGAACTTTAGTACAAAGTTGTCAAAGGCTTATTAATTAAATGTCAAGAAGAGTTTTGTTATAGAACCACTGCAGTTTTGAGTGTACAATAGTCTACTTTGAGTTTCTAGAAAATCACTTTGACTGTTGTGTGAAGGGCAGATTATTGGGAAGCAAGAAGACCAATCAGAAGGTCTATCAGGGAGGTGACAGTGGTCAGTGAAGTAGGTCTAAGATAGTGGATATCAGAGGTGTACAGGTAAAATTGAGAAGTCCTACCAACAGACTGGAAACATGCTGTAAGGAAGAGTGAGGAGGAAAGGATGATTCCTAGACTACAAAACTAGAAGGATGAATGGATGTTTGGTAGTGCCCTCAACAGAAATATGTGCAAAGGGTAGGTTTCAGTGGAAAGACATTAAGTTCTGTTTTGTACATGTTGAATTTGGGATACTCTGGGGACATCTAGGTTGAATGGACTTTGAGGCCTCTTCTAACTCTGAGACTCCCTCTATCATGGTGCCAGAAAGATAATATTTTACATGTATCCTTTCTCTCTCTTATACTATATTAACTATTCTTTTTCATGTACATTTTTACAGACTATTAAGCATCTTAGAGGTAAAAGAAGATTTTCATCATAGTCCCCTAAGAAAAGAATAATTTAACTGACCAATTAAGCATAAGCATGGTTGGTAACTTTGTACTTTGCCCTATACACTATTGATATTAAGTCTATCTGACTGACACACTCTCTCCACACACACACACAATTTAGTTTTCATTGAAACAATTATTTTGACATCAATAGCTATAATCATGCTATAGAACATGAGATATACTATGTGAATTAGGGATTGTTATTAATATTCTATGAATTTTTTGAATAAAAAATTTAATTTCTAGCTAGGAATTATTTTTAAATGTTTAAAAACCCTGTTTTTTGCTACCTGGTGAGTCCTCAATCTTGAGCACTTCATGTAATCTCAGGAGGAACAGAGCTGTCCTAAACCAGTTAGTTCAGTTTATTTAAAAAAACCAACAAATATGTCCCCTAAATTTAAAAAATAAAATAAATAATAGTAGTAATAACTAGCATTTATATGTAGAACTTTAAGGTTGCAAAACATACATATGTACCTTTTCTTTTCAAAACTTCAGGGTAAATAAGTTAATTCTAAACATAGTTTACAAACTACAAATAAAGTTATATTAATTGTTATTTCCAAAGTTAAACAGAATTAGTTAGAAATGGGAATACCACAGAGGAAGGCAGGAAGAGGGCAAAATTGATGGTGGTCTATTCCTAGAAGAACATATGGTACAAAGTCAAAGATGCCTTTAATTTGTTTTTTTTTAAATTTAGGTTTTTGCAAGGCAATGGGGTTAAGTGGCTTGCCCAAGGCCACACAGCTAGGTAATCATTAAGTGTCTGAGACCCGATTTGAACCCAGGTACTCCTGACTCCAGGGCTGGTGCTTTATCCACTGCGCCACCTAGCTGCCCCTTAATTTGTTTTTCTTTACATGACTGACCACTGTTTAGAATGGCAAAGACAAGAAAGGAATTAAATAAGAAAATGGAGAATGAACAATAAATTAACTTTACTGATATACTTTTTCCAAATAAAAATCTTATCCAGGTAATAAAAACACATCTAAGCCATTAAATTATTTAAGTTCAGGTGGGAGAGGAGAAATAGAAATGGGAAATTTCACAGCAGGCATGAGGAAAGCTAAAATCACTCCTTTTTTTATGTCAATCTCATCAATTCTGAAAGAAATCAACTGATCTTTCTCATCTACAAGACAGGGTAGCCAAAGCTCTCAAAACTTTTAATTCAAGGCAGTCTCAGTAATTTCTTTTTACGGTCCCCTTTAGGTCAAAAGTAATATCTAACAGTTCAGTTTAAATAATTAGATTTAAACAACTTAATAATATTTGTGTTTTGACTTAGTAACCTTCTTAAAAAATACACAAAGTTCAAAGGAAAATATAATAATTACATTCCATTTTAAAATAACTGGATGTTTGCACACATTGGGGACTGCAGAAATTTTCAATAAGATTGAACACCACCACCCTCATTTCCTGCTCTATTCTGATTTTTGATGTGTCATTTGAGAACTAGGAGGGAATGTAGTGCAATCTAATGTTGAAACTGTGAATTACCTCAAACTAGTAATCTGAGTGGCTGTTTCCCTTAAAAATTTAAACTATTCTAAGGCACCCTTATGAGTTCTCTGTGGCACCTTGTGGTACCATGGTTGGGAACCCCAGAGTCAATGAGCATTGCAAAATAAAATTATGTGATGGAAACAGGGCTCATGAGTACATAAGAATACATCAACAACCATAGTCTCTAACTCAATAGGGCTTAAAATTTCAAAAAGTGAATAGAAAATGTAGAAATTAGGTGAACCGACTGTTTTAATAAGACTAATTTGAGGTCCAAGAAAACTGTTTTCCCTAGATTTTTTGCAGGATAAGATTATATAATGATTATTTAAAAATTTTTAAAATATTAATTGTATAGTAAATGTTTTCATTCATCATATTCTAAATTGAAGCTTTGTAAAATTATTTATCAACTACATGAAAATTACATGCAATTATGATAAATTTCATAAAAATATACAGTTTCAGCACTAACATTATAAAATGTTCAAAGAATTAAATAATACAAGATTTAATCTTTCAACTGGTACTGCAGTAAAATTTTAAAAACCTTTTAATCGAAGAGATTCTGACTAGTCATGATGGATAAGTGAATATATACTGGTATTGAATTCAACTGCATTTTATAATGATCTGCTTATAAATGTTGCTTAAAGCTATTTTTGAAAGATAAGATAATAGCTTATAAATTATTAAACCATTAAGAATGAAATAATGTAAAACATTTAGAGTTCTGCAATAGCTAATTTATCTTAGAAAATCAAATGTAGAATATGACTCATATTCAAAGAATTTTATATATACTTTCTTTTTTAAAGATTTTATTTATTTTGAGTTTTACAATTTTTCCCCTAATCTTATTTCCCTCCCTCCACAGAAGGCAATTTGCCAGTCCTGATACTGTTTCCATGGTATACATTGATCCAAACTGAATGTGATGAATGGAGCAGCTAGGTGGTGTAGTGGATAAAGCACCGGCCCTGGAGTCAGGAGTACCTGGGTTCAAATCCGGTCTCAGACACTTAATAATTACCTAGCTGTGTGGCCTTGGGCAAGCCACTTAACCCCGTTTGCCTTGCCAAAAAAAATAAAAAAAACCCTAAAAAAAAATAAAAAAAAAACCAAATTGAATGTGATGAGAGAGAAATAATATCTTTAAGGAAGAAACATAAAGTAAAAGAGACAGCAAGATCAGACAATATCAGTTTATTTTTCCCCCCTAAATTAAAGGTAATAGTCCTTGGTCTTTGTTCAAACTTCTCAGTTCTTTCTCTGGATACAGATGGTATTCTCCATCGCAGAAAACCCCAAATTGTCCCTAATTGTTGCACTGATGGAATGAGCAAGTCCATCAAGATTGATCATCATCAGGGCAGCTAGGTGGTGCAGTAGTTAGAGCACTGGCCCTAGAGTCAGGAGTAACTGAGTTCAAATCCAGCCTCAGACACTTAATAATTACCTAGCTGTGTAGCCTTGGGCAAGCCATTTAACCCCATTGCCTTGCAAAAACTAAAAAAAACTAAAAAAAAAAAAAAAACCACCAAAAACTTAAAAAAGAAAAAAAGGTTAATCATCACCCCCATGTTGCTGTTAGGGAGTACAATGCTCCTCCTGGTTTCTAATAGAACAAGTGTTCCATGACATACATATCCCACAGTTTGCTAAGTCATTCCCCAAATGAAGGACATTTACTTGATTTCCAATTCTTTGCCACCACAAGCAGGGCTGCTATGAATATTTTTGTACAAGTGATGTTTTTATCCTTTTTCTTCTTCTCTTCAGGGTATAGGCTCAGTAGTGGTATTGCAGGTATGCACATTTTTGTTGCCCTTTGGGCATAGTTCCAGACTGCTCTCCCGAAAGGCTGGATGAACTCACAGCTCCACCAATGTATTAGTGTCCTAGATTTCCCACAACCCTTCCAACAATGATCATCCTTTCTGGTCATATTGGTCAGTGAGGTGGTATCTCAGAGATGCTTTAATTTGCATTTTTCTAATAAGTAATGATTTAGAGGGTGGCTATGTGGCGCAGTGGATAAAGCACTGGCCCTGGAGTCAGGAGTAGCTGGGTTCAAATCCGGTCTCAGACACTTAATAATTACCTAGCTTTGTGGCCTTGGGCAAAGCACTTAACCCCATTTGCCTTGCCAAAAAAAAAACCCTAAAAAAATGATTTAGAGCAATTTTTCATATGACTATAGATTACTTTGATCTCCTCATCTGTAAACTGCCTTTGCATATCCTTTGACCATTTATCAATTGGGGAATGGCTTTTTTTAAAAATTTGATTCAGTTCTCTGTATATTTTAGAAATGAGTCTTTTGTCAGAAATACTAGTTGTAAAGATTGTTTCCCAGTTTACTGCATTTCTCTGGATCTTGGTTACAGTGGTTTTGTCTATGCAAAAGCTTTTTAATTTAATGTAATCAAAATAATCTTGGGTTTTTTTTAGTGATGTTCTCCATCTCTTCCTTAGTCATAAATCTGACAGGTAAACTAATCCTTGATCTTCTAGTTTGCTTATAGTATTGTTTTTTTATGTCTAAATCCTGTATCCATTTGGATCTTATCTTGGTATAGGGTGTGAGGTGTTGCTCTAATCTAAGTTTCTTCCATACTAATTTTCAATTTTCCCAGTAGTTTTTATCAAAGAGTTTTTAATCCCAATAGCTGGACTCTTTGGGTTTATCAAACAGCAGATTATTATAATCATTTCCTGCTATTGTACCTAGTCTATTTCACTGGTCCAAAACTCTATTTCTTAGCCAATACCAGACAGTTTTGATGACTGATGCTTTATTATAATTTTACATCTCGTAGAGCCATATATATACACATATATATATGTATATATATACATATGTACTTTTAAATTAGTGATATTAATATAAAGTGTAAATTTAATGTGACATATAGTTTTCTTAAAGAAGTTCTAGCTACTGGTTTTAATAGTTAAATCTAAGAAAATGTTTCTTAACATAAAGCAATTTGATGACTTTTTTTCTAAACAAAAAGAACCCTTTGAAAAGATATTTGTAAATAATAGTCATTAAAGTCAGAAAGCCAATGATGTCCTTTGATATACAGAATTTTTTTGTAAAATACTTTTATAAAAATATCACATGTAAGCATTTTAAAAGGAAAAAAGAAAATTGAGGCAACCAATTTTGCAATTGTAATAGATGCTTTCTACAATTACTATTTCCTGTAATTTTTTTTAACCACATCTAACCACCAGCATCCCTTTAATTAAGGTAGTTACTTTCAAAGTCTTAATGTAAAGATTAAAATATTTAGCCAATGCAATTTTAAGTAAAATTTCTTAGGTTTCCTAAAAAAAAAAAAGGAAAACAAACCCTCAAACCCAAAAGCTCCAAATTCAGTTAGTGTTTCTGATTATTTAAATGATTTAGATTTCAATCTAAACTTAAATTAAAAGAAAATACAACGAAAATTTTCCTTCTACATTATGATTTACTTTCATAGTGTTCTGTGATTTTATGTAGTTATAATTAATATTTTTGAAAGACATTTTTAGTTATTTAAATTAATCTCTAATAAACTAGTATTACTCTTTGGCAAACACATATCTTTGCTTATAAAGAGGATTCTTTTTAAGCATATATTTGAAATATGTGTTTGAAAAGACCTGATTAAGGGAAAATTCATTCTTTTAGTTTTCTAACATGAGACTCTTTTTGTCATGAGTGGTAAGGTTTGTGAGGCCCCATTTGAATTTCCAGGAAATAAGAAAGATACATTACCAGTGCAGAAGTTCATAAGTATAGAAGTATCACATAGTGAATCGAGACTAGGCAAGCTGTCTTCCATTCTTGCCACCTACATTACAAGTCTTCCATAAACCAGCTCTTGTCTAGGTTTCCTGCTGCCTTCCCTGAGTTTCAGAACAAATCCCAGCTCTCCAAATCTGACAGCATACTTGGAATTCTGAGGAAATCCTCCCAATCCAGATGGCCCACCACAAAGCACTTCTGTATTGGCACAAATAAAAACTGCTCAAGTTGTCACTTCTCCAACCTTTTTGCTCTTTCGGTTTGAAAAAACTGTTGCCTTTTTTTTCTCATTTATAAAAGGAGACAAAGAGGAGGCAAAATGAAATCCATAGAGAGCAGGAAGGCAAAAGGGGGTGGATATAGATAAAAATTTAGGCTGCTTTGGGGTGTGGTTAAATTTCAGGCAATAGAAATACTTGAATTAATTATCATATGCATATTCACTAATAATATGTTCTAGTACCAAAGCACAACTTTTTAAAACCTTCTACTAGCTAGTTGAAGTTAAAAAAATCTGTTCAGCCCACAGAACTGCTTGCCTTCTATAAAACATAAATCAAATATAAAATCATCAGTTAATATGTAACTCAGTCCCAGAATTTCTTCCTAATTGTCAAAAATCTCTTAAAAAGAAAATCACATTTCATGCTTGACTTTTTAAAAAATGTACTAAATATGATTTATATTCCATTTAAAGAAAACAGTAGTGTTTTTTTAAATCAATGAAAAATGTCTGTTTCAAGATTTTAACAAAGTTATTTTGACAAATTTAGTACAATCATTTCACTGAAATAAAAATGGTTATAATCAAGAGTAAAAGGTCACAGCAATATTTGTAAAAATCAAAAAAATGACTCAATAACAACTTAATTTGTAATCTGAAAATATATTAATTCCCAACATTATAATTCTGAATTCATATTATAACTGTTTGTAAAGCATGGCCTTACTTTTGTTTCATGCAAAATTTTAAAGCCCAGGTGAACTAATGAGAATGGTAAACATTCTTGGTAGCTACTTTTTGAAGCCAACTGGCAGAATGAATTTATGATGGTAAATTTAAAAACAAAACATTTCATAAGATACTATGTACTTTTATCTCTGGATATAGTTCAGATACTTTCAAATTTTATGTAGATAACTGAAAAGGGCAAATTTAGCACCTCCCAAGTTAAATAAAGCATAAAAAAAATGATTATGTTATACAGTACAACAAAAGGGAGGCCTACTTAAAGAATCGTTTTGTTTTGTCATGGATCAAGACTAAATCCAAGTAACAGATAATAAATCTGGCCAGATCGCAAGCCGGAAAAAAGGCTGGCCAACAGAAAAGCCAATCAAAAGCCTCAAAGAAGTAAAGAGATCACAAGTATAATTCCAAAGATGGATAAACAAAAATATATAGAATTTTGGCTCAGAATTACATGTGTCTTTTGTACTTATGACAACTAATCAATTTTCAGTGAGTAATTACAGAAAGTTTTATAGCCGAAGAAGGCTTAGAGTAAGTAGTCCTAGAAGAGGGATTCTGAATCTTTTCTGTGACATGTATCCCTTTTAGCAGTCTGGTGAAATCTATGGATTCTTTCTCAGAAGGTTTTTAAATGTATAAAATAAAATATATAGGATTACAAAGGAAACAAATTATATACTGAAATATAGTTATCAAAAATTTCACTAACCCCACAAAATATTATACACGATCCCTTGGTTTTTGAACTCCCCTACACTTGTAAATCTGAACATGAAAACTATCAGTTCTCAACCCATTAATCAGGGGAGATTTAGGTTCCTAATACTGGGGTTTTTTTTTTTAGGTTTTTGCAAGGCAAATGGGGTTAAGTGGCTTGCCCAAGGCCACACGGCGGTAATTATTAAGTGTCTGAAACTGGATTTGAACTCAGGTACTCCTGACTCCAGGGCTGGTGCTTTATCTACTATACCACCCAGCTGCTCCTCTAATACTAATTTTAAGAAAATACTATCATTCTTAGATGATACAATCCCAATAACAGAAACCTATTGGAGAGAAATCCATAAAATGTAGAGCACAATAAAGAAAATCAAGAAAAAGTGAGAACAAAATTGAATTTTAAAAAATCATTTTTATCTTTAAAATATGTAGTTAGATTAGCTAAGAAAATATCTTTATCACTGCTTTCAAAATATATTAAGCACTTTGAAGGTTAAATAAAAGATCTAATTTAAATGTTCTTCCCCAAAACTTTTATATATACACATACAAAAAGATTTCCAAGTGATAGTTCATTTATTTTAACTTACATCTAATTTTAAAAACTGTAGCATTAGAAATGTATTTTGGGGTTTATAATAATAAGATTTAACCTGGATGATGAAAAATTCCTTTTCAGACTTAGATTATGGTATCATAAGGGCTAGCAAGAATCATCTAGAAGAATCCCTCCTTTTCTACACGAAGCAAATAAAACACTGCAAATTAAGTGACTTATCTATCCAATGTCACAAAAGCAATCAACAAGAGAGGATAGGATTTAAACTCATGTCCTCTTTCTTACTCCAGAGCCAATTCTCTTCCATTTTAACCACTCTGGATCCAAGCACCATCATCAAAATTTAATGTTTTTTTCCCTCCCCTTTTTCTGGGGTCTCTGATATTCAGTATCTCAACCAAATAGTGAATAAAAAAAGTGAGCCTCTTGTTTTTAACTATGGTTTTAAATCTAAACGCTGTGGTTTGATGACACTAATAGGACTCAAATTGTAATTGGACACCACACAAACTAGAAAGAAACCTATTTCCACAAAACAAAAGTGATAAAGTGCATGTCTTACAATCATATACACTTATCCCACTCTGGAAAAGCAGCACATTTAAATACCTCTTTCTCTTTCTTCTTGCTTCCTTGTGGTCTACTTCCTAGTTTACTCAAAAGACTTAGGTAAACTTCCTTAGATTCTTTTCCTTTCTAGTTTAAAAACCTCTGTACCTTCACCCTATCCTCTCCTAAGGAAGAGATGTCCTTCCCTCAATTCTAAGTCCAGCACTTCTCTATTGTGTCCTTTAGCACATCCCCTTTAGGACCTATCCATCAAAACTTCTACCCATAAGCTTAGCTATAGTCACTAATATTTTCTTTCTATCCGATTACTGCCAAATTCATTGAAAGAATAAGCAACACTCTACTGCACTGTTTTCCGATTTACTTATTCCTCAGTCCCTCCAAGTGTGATTTTCCCCTATGACTATCTTCTTTAGGGCCATCAATGTCCTCTTATTCAGCAAATTCAATGGCCTTTTCTCATTTTTCTTGCTCTCTTTGTAGCATCTGAGATTGCTCATTTCCTGACGCAGAATTTCTCATTACTAAAGTGACAGAATGATACTTTAGTTTTACTTCCTCTAACTTTTCCTTTCCTCTAAGATCATCTTCCTTAGACTTCTTTCCTCATCTCATTCCCATTGCTTTCACTATCACTAATATCCAAAGTCTTCAGACCACAATTCTCTCTGGAACTCCAATCCTACAATTTAACTGCCAAGACAAGATTTCCTGCACCTCAAAGTCAGCACATCTAAAATTAAATTGATTTTTGTACTTCAAATTATAGTGGCTTTCTGATAGTATCCTATTTTACTCTCCTTAACTTCATCATCCTATTGATTTCTCCTCCATGACCGTTATACTCCTTTTCATCATTCAATGCAAGTCATCATCTCATTTAAATTGTATTCTCTTCTTTTTTTCTTATATTTTCTAATTCCAATCCAGCCTAAACAATACTGTCTAATGGGCAGGAAGTTGAATCTTGGTTTCGGGAAAAAGTGAGCATCATATCCTAGGTATATGACAATAAGCATGTCATAGGGTAACCTCTCAGTCTCAATTTCCTCATCTTTAAAACTAAGGAAGTACCTGTTGTACCTACCTTCACAGGGTAAATTTTCAAGTGAGATAATGCATGTAAAGAACTGTAAAAAATGGAAGTGGGGAATCTTTTCTGTCAAGGGCCATTTGGTTCTTTATACCATCATTCAAGGGCTGTAGAATATTATCAACTTAAAAATTAGCCTCCTTATTTTGGTCAAACATTTAATCAATTCACTCCCCAAAGCTTCTACATTTACTGAATTTAGAGTCCTATATGTGGTTACTGTGGCAGTGCCAGAACAAATGATTTCATAAGTCATATCTGGACATTCCTGCCCCTGCTATAAAAGGCCTATTACTATTCTACCTCCCTACGCAAAAGCAACTGGTTATTAACTTGGAATAAAATATCAAATAGTAATATGTGTGTGTGTGTGTGTTTATAGCTATATATATATGTACATATGTGAATTTCTTTGGATTCATCTATAGATATATCTACAGTGGGAAGGGAGGGCATCACAGGTCCAGTCAAGAAACAGTCAAGTTCTTTGAGGACAAGAACTGTAACCATTTTTTTGTATCCTTAGCACAAAATGTCATATTTGGCATATAGTTAAGTACTTAATACTTACTTACTGAATGATTTGATTTCTTGAATAACATTTTTATTTCCTATTCTATATTTATATTACTTTCATCTCTGAATATATCCCTATCCTTTCCCTAATCCTAAGTTATTTTACAAATGAGGAAACTGAGGCTCAAAGAGGTCAAATGTTTGGATTACGATCACACTATCACTAATATCCAAAGTCTTCAGACCATAATTCTCTCTGGAACCTCAATGAGGAAGATCTCCAGATTTTCTAAGGACCCTACATCTTAAGTCTTCAGGTCATAAGAGGATGAGGTATGAGTGAGGGGAGCAATGTGGTGAATATCCAGACAGTACAATAGAATGGAGAGAGAGCAGTCTAAGTCAGGAGTCTGTAGATGCTGGCTACTTTGGCATGGACAAATTCCTTAACCACTTGGTACTTCAGACAAATCTAAGATTCTAATCACAGAGCTGATATGGAACAGCTCCAGAAGAGGAAGTTTTCTTACCAGGAGTTCGCTACACTAATAAAAACCACAAATTCAGTAAAAAACCAGGGATCATATCATTTTTGTCATTGTAACTCAGCACTTCTTATAGTGCCTGGCAGACAGTAATGTTTAATCAATGCTTGTTGAATGAATGGTGATTTCTTGAAGTTTATTTTCCTATTCTAATATTTAAGAGAAAGGAAAAGCTTGTTCACTGAAAAAATAAGTTTTTTATTTTACATTTATACACACACACTGTATAGAATTTTTTGGTAATGATCAGTGGTTCTTGATAGACAAAAAAGTTTTGTACCCTCAATTTTATATTAAAATAATCCACCAAAATATGTTTATTGAATTTCTGATATTATTCCTGTAATAGAAGTTTCATGTATAATACAAAGAAAAAATTTCTATCATGCTCTTACATGAAAATTACTGTGATTTATATAGCAGTTACTACAGGTCAGGGGCAGCTGTGTGGTGCAGTGGAAAGAGTGCTGGGCCCAAAGTCAGGAAGACTCACTTTCCTGGGGTCAAATCTGCCTCACACACTTATTAGCTGTTTGATCCCGGGCAAGTCACTTAGCTCTGTTGGCCTCAGTTCCCAATTTGTAAATGAGCAGGAGAAAAAAAATGGCAAAGTACTCTGGTTCCTCTGCCAAGAAAACTCCAAATGGAGTTGCAGAGAATTGGACAAGACTGAAAAATGACTTAACAACATGTGCCAAAAACTCTCATAGGTAGCTACTATTATCACCACCAATTACAGAGAAGACTGAGGCAAACAGAAGATAAGTAATTTGCCAAGGTCACAGAGCTTGTCAGTAATGGAAATCAAATTTAAACTCCGGTCTTTCCCATTCTAGGTTCAGCACCCCATCACCCTGCCCCCTAGCCGCTTATATCACCTTCATTTCTAAATGTATTTCTTTCCTTTTCCTATCCAGTAAACAATCCCTTGTAACAAACAATTCAAAAAGAGAAAAAAAATTAGTTCAGCAAAACCAACACAACAACTAAATCCAATTCTCTTTAATGTCTTATATCCATAGTTAACCCAATTTCTACAATGAAATGTATTTTAGCAAATTTTCTCTACAGTTTAGCAAACTTTTCTATATTATTACAGGAATAATATAAATTCAATAAACATATTGTTGGATTGTTTTAGTATAAAACTGAGGGTGAAAAATATTTTGTCTACCAAGAACCACTGATCAGTACCAAAAAAAAATTCTGATATATATATATATATATATATATATATATATATATATATATATATATAAATGTAAAAGTAAAAACTTAATTTTTGTCAATGAACATTGATCATCATAATTAAAATTTTCAGTTTTTCTTTTTGTTCTATTTGTATAACTGGAGTCTTTGCATACATTATTCCCTGGTGATGCTTAGTTCATTTTTTATCATCTTATGTCATATCATTGTTTCCTCTATATTCATAATTTCCCATAAGAATGTAATATATTCCATTACATTTATGTTTAAGAATTCCCTTATGAAAGGCATATACTTTGGTATATAGATATCTACTGCTAGCAAAAGGATCTCTGGGACAAAGGATTTAGATAAGAGCCCCATCAGTGCCAGAAAAAAGTTTCTCATTAGTAGGGCGATGAGAATGAGGTACCTTGGTACCTGTCCTACATGAACATGAAAAACACAGCAAATACAAACAATGCACAGCATAAGCGTTTACATTTTGAAAATCATGTTTACTGGATGACAAACTAAAATTTAGCTAAGACAGTATCAAATCTTCATTTAAAGTATTAAAATAACTTTACTCACAAAGGGTAAAAGAAGTTTAAATAACTCCCAGTGATGAGTAGAATGTGCAATAAAAATTCATATTAATAAATATTCCTCCCCAAGGGTGTGGTTACCATCACCACCTTGTCAGATGTGTCTAATGCAGCAACATCATGATATAAATGAGATATCTATATCCAGAAGCCATTTTCTAATAGTCATAATAGAATATACAGTTCTCAAAAAGAGAATTACAAACTTTTAGATGATCATATAAAAGAATGCTCCAGCTCATTATTAAGAAATGCCAAATATGAGGTTTCAAATCACACTCAGGAAAAAATGGCAAAAATGACCTTAAAGATGAGAATAATTAATGTTGCAGGGGTGTGGAAAGATAGGCATGCTAGTGCATCTGTGAATCAGTATAATTATTTTGTAAAGTATTTGGAATTATGCAAATAAAGTGCTTAAAATGTCCAGAGATTCATTCCCCTGGTAGATCCTAAAGAGGTTGATAAAGTCCTCAATACACTAAAATACTTATAAAAGTACTTCAAAAAACTGGAAGCAAAGTAGATATGTTTACTGATGAGGAAAAAGCCAAACACAAATTATGGGGGTACCTAAATGTAATAGAGTATTTCAGTGCCATAAGAAAGGAAGATGTAAATATTTACTATGGGTTTACTATGTGGCAAACACTGTGCTAAATAAGCATAAATGAAACATAAATAAAAGCAAAAACAAAACCAAAATGAAACAAGACCATAACACAAAATAGTAGCTGCCCTCAGGCCAGGCAAAACAAAGGGAGCATGGGCAGTCAGAAAAACTAAAACTCAACCCTAGCCTCAAATACTTAGCAGCTGGGGGACACAATCTCTGTCTCAGGTTCCTCCAATATAAAACGGGGATAATAAAAACATCTACCTCCCAAGTATTGTTGTGAGGATCAACAGCACTTAGCAAAATGCATATACTGTTTGTTTTCCCTTCCTTAATCAAGTTTACATTCTAATGGGAGAAGACATTACATAAGACAGGAGGGAATAGGGGAAGGAAGAGGATAAGAGAGGTGAAGACAGCACAGTGGCATGGCTGGCTTTGAAATCCAGAAGGATGGGAGAAGAATGAAGGCTGACTTGGGACTCAGCAGCAAGAGGCTTGGCTTGGTTTTGAAGTCTAAAAGACAGGAAGAAGGGCAGAAGGGAATATAGAGAAGTATAAAAGAACAACACGTACTGAGGCAGAATAAAATAAGCAGGCAAGGAAACAATTTATTGCACTATGACAATTAATGGAAAGAACCATCACTAAAAAACTAGAAAGTAAATACTAGGGGCAGCTAGGTGGCGCAGTGAATAGAGCACCAGCCTTGGAGTCAGGAGTACCTGGGTTCAAATCCAGTCTCAGACACTTAATAATTACCTAGCCATGTGGCCTTGAGCAAGCCACTTAACCCCATTGCCTTGAAAAAATCTAAAAAAAAAAGTAAATACTAAACAATTACAAAGAACAAAATTCCCAAAGAAAAGGCATTTTCTTCTGTCTCCTTTGAAGAGATGTAAAGTCCATACATATGGAGCATCATGGCACATAGTCTCAGATTTTGGGAATTGATTACTTTTGCTTTATTCTCTTCACCCTATCCCTTTAAAAAATGCTTTGGCTATATGAGACAGTTCTCTGGGAGGGAGACAGAAAGGCACTGGGAAAAATTCGTGTGACATAAAAAAAGAAAATCCTTCCAGTCATTGCTGTCAGTGTGGTTAAAAAATTTGTTCATATGTTCACACAGATTTTTTTTTCTGGTAGTAACTTCTTTGAAGAACTTTTTCTTGTTTGGAAGATCTATTTGTGTAGTAAAAATAGCACTGGATTCAGAATCAGAAGACCCAAGTCTCAACTGCTAGTTCTGTGACATTGGTTAAATCATTTCCTTTCTATGATCCTCTATGATATAAAGTGAGGTAAGAGCATTAGGGGAATAGTATCTTCTTCATAGGTAACTGTACCAATTTCAGTCCATCCCCTATAAAGAATAGGTCATACCATATTATTACCCCCCCCCAATTCAGTAAATTCCAGTAGTTTCCTATGACCTCCAGGAACTAATATAAAATTCTTTCATTTTTAAAGATCCAAAGTATGCAGCCTCCCTCCTCAGTTTATATAATTTGCCGTTTGCACTTCAAGTGAGTCCTTTGGGAGTCAAGACAGGAACCAGTCTGCACTAGAATGAGGAACTGCTTCTGCAGCTGGAACCCTTATAGTTAAGCAGACCACCTTATTTCCATGGTCTAGCAGTTACCAAGGGAAAAAAGAATACTCCTTTGCCATGGCCTTTCTCCTCTTCAAGAGGGCATTAATCCTTACCCCACACCTGTTTTTGCCTCTTCTAATGCCACTTCCATTTAGGAGGAGATTTCTATCCCTCCTCCCTTGGGAGCAATTTTGTAAATATGCAAACTTTTGCTTGGATTGTGAAGACCTTGTACCTGGAATAGGGTTTTCACATGCATATTCATTTCTTTTGTAATAAATCCAGTTGCAATTCATGTTTCATGAACTTGTGATATTGTTGTGGTAAACAATTTCCAGAATTTTTTAAATACCTTATTCTGTTTCTTGTGTTGTGCAGTTAGTGGTTCTTGGAACAGTTCATACAACTTACCAACGTTTTATGTAAAGCAACAGAATTTAAACACGGAATATTAGTCCATTAACTAATTTGGCATAAAAGTTAACATTTTTCCATAAATCAGTGGACAGGTAATAGATGAAACAAAATAATTCTTTAATTAAGAATTATCCTCAAAGGACTATTTATAGACATTAACTCTTGTTAGAGAATAACAAACATTAAGAGAAGCAGAACAGGGGCAGCTAGGTGGCACTGTGGATAGAGCACTGGAATCAAGAGTACCTGAGTTCAAATGTGGGCTCAGACACTTCATAACTGCCTAGTTGTGTGACCTTGGGCAAGTCACTTAACCACACTACCTTTCAAAAACAAGCAAACAAAAAGCATTTCCTCTAATAATGCAGATGGCAATCCATCCATGATCCTAAATAACCAATGTTCACGATCTCTTACCAGAGATCCAATAGTTATGATGGACATTTTTTCTCCCTTACCTCACAGTAATTAGTCCATCTTTTCTCTGCTAATATGCTTCTCTGATGCATACTAGTTATAATACTGAGGGAATTACACAAATTTTCAGTACTCCAGGCAAATTTCTAAGAATCTAAGGTGCAGAGGTCCTGATTTATAATAGTAGAGGAAGTTCCTTATGCCAATGAATGGAAAGATTCAGTCTTTAGCCTTCCATTTCTCTAAAGAGATCACTTATCTTTCACTTTTCCAAATTCCTTATTTTTTATGGTACAGTCTGATCACACCTACTATGTACATCTACATTTCCTTCTGTGTAATACCTTTTTTAATCATTCATTCATTCATTTACTAATTAAGTTTTTTTTGGGGGGGGGGAAAGACAATGGGGTTAAGTGGCTTGCCCAAGGCCACACGGCTAGGTAATTAAGTGTCTGAGCCTAGATTTGAACTCAGGTACTCCTGAAACTCCAGGGCCAGTGCTCTTATCCACTGCACCACGTAACCATCCCTGTGTAATTAATACCTTTTTAATTCCTTGGGAAGTGTAGCATTCTATGACTTATAAACCACACACCATTATCAATAGAATACTGGTATTAAAAAAAAAAATGGATCTTTGTTTCTGGTTGAGGTTCACTCTAAGAACAGTAAAAATTCTTAATAGCAATCCAGTCCTCTCTCCTATTTTCAATTAATGTGTCAAACTCTTTCATTTGAATGGTCATACACACCCAGAGAAGATATTCTGCATTCTCTTGGTTCTTCCGGAGGAGAGGGCTAATCTGAATTCTTACAGACCATGCACTAGACATTTTGCCACTATGGTCAATAGCTTTGGAAAGCATATCTCTCCCAGTTCTACCCTTGACTACCTATAATCAAAAGGCTAAAAAGGGTTCTCTCCTATCTTTCAAGGATTCTTAAATGAGTGCAAAGTATGAATGGGAAACTGGCATTTTGCTCTATTTAATCTTTAAAATAATCAAACAAAAAGACTGGGATCTTAAAATCCCTATACCTGTCAATTGTGTGATGGTAAAGATGTAGTCTAGTATGGAATAGTTAGGGAAAAACTTTCCTTTTTCTTATTAATACCTCATTGAAAAAGTCCTCGATGAATATGAATAGTATTCTGAAACATTTAAATGTATATGGAGGTTGGCAGATGTTATCCAAGTTCCCTTCTCAGTATGAGTAAGAACTGGATTATTGTTTACATCTTTGATATCTTCTTAATCAATCTCTCAAACCAACTCATAATTGAATCTTCAGTAGCAGTTATCCCCTCTATATACAAACTTGGTCTAATCCATTATTGCTTTACCTGACTTTGTTCTCCTTAGTACCATTTCTACCTCCTTTATATGAAAATACAGAATTGTGATGTTAGAGTCTAAATGTGGTGCTTCTATAAGTAATTAGGGGAGGGAAATGGTTTATAAAAATCTGTACAGATCTTTTCCACCTTTTTCTGTTTTTCAGTATTCCACTTTCATCCTTAAGATGTTCTCAGGGTAACATTTAAGTTGAAACTCTCTTTAAATGCTCTTTAAAATGATTTTATTCTCAATGGTTTCATTCTGTTTTATGAGGTGACAGTGCTTATAACTAGTCATCATGCTTCTCCCTAAGATTTTACAAGAGAACTTAGAATATAAACTGGTACTGCCACTGGCTGCAATAATTCTCTGCTTATGAAAGCCTACTGCTTCCTGATTATGGTGTTTTTCAGGTTCATTTAGTTTCTTGTCATGACAATTAATTTCTGAGACAGTGGTGGATAGAATGCTGGACCTGGAATCAGGAAGGCCTGAATTCAAATTCAGCCTTAAATACTCACTAGGAAGTCAAATTCTGTTTGTCCCATTTTTTTTCAGCTGCAAAATCAGGAAAATAATAGCAAGTACATCAACAAAGTTGTGAGGATCAAATGAGATTATATTATAGCTGAGCAACTGCTTGGCACAGAGTTTATACATGTCTTTATATAAAGATTTATTTCACTCCCCTTGGTAAATTTCTATATGGAATCAGTATCCATATATCATTTTTATTACAAATGATGTTTCAGTTTGGAGTATTCGGATGGAAGTTATTTTAATTGCATATCACGTCTATCATTATTTCTTGTATTAATTTTTTTGTCTTTTCTTTTGTTCTTGATCATCTTTTCTTGTCAATGAAAAAATTGAATTAATGGACTAAAATGATTTAAAAAAATCAAAATGACAGCATACAGGAGGCAAAGGTAGCCTTCATACTGATGCAGTGAACAAAGCACCAGCCATAGAGTCAGGAGGACCTGAGTTCAAATCTAACCTTAGCTCCTTACTAGTTGCATCACCTTGGGCAAGTCACTGAACTCAGACTGCCTCACATCCAGGGCCATCTCTAGTCATTCTGATCTGATTCTGGCCACCGGACTCAGATGGCTCCGAAGGAGACAGTGAGACCGATGACTCTGCACAGCTGCCCTCATTTAAATCCAATGCACTTGCCTGTCATGGCATCACCTCCCCGATGTCATGGTTTTCTTCACAAATGAAAGATAAATAACAAGATGAATTTGGAGACTGTGAACCTATAAAGACTGATCAGAGGCAGCTAGTTTTTAAATGCCAGCTTTAGGAGTCCGTATTTCAACCTAGGGGCAATAGGAAGCCACTAAAGTTTTTTAAGCAGGGGAATGAAGGGCTATCAGGTGGAGGAGAGATTACTTCTTGGTCACAGAGGACAGAATCACAGAGCAATGGTTGGAAATGAGAGAGATGATTATTAAATAACAAATTATTTAGAAGATCCAGGGTTTCTTCTCTATTTCCTCATACTCTCCTTTGTCAAATCAGCATCAAAAGAATACTGAAGATAATGAGATTGAATTAATTTTCTTCTGGGAGAACTGGGAGAGATATGCTCTCCAAAGCTATCTTCCCACCCTACCCAAGTGGGGAAGTCCATTGTGTTCTACTCAGGCTTGGGTGCTGGGCAGATCCTTTGTACCCAAGAATGGTTGGTCCAGGAGTAAAAAGGGGCAAGACCATGGCCCCTAATTAGTTAGGTCTACCTTTTTAAAAAAAAAACCACATTCTTTCATTAATCATTAACCAGTAAGAGATGATTTCAGCCTAGGAAAACCCACTCTTTCAAGAGCATAAGTGTAAAAAAGCTGTTGGAGAGTCCCACTGACTCCTTTGATTAATTATTTGCTAGAAATAACTAATAAAATGGTTATTTACCCAGTAATTATGTCTCTCAGACTTTTTATACATTACATAAGGAAAAACTTTCCAATGATTAAATTGATCCCAAAGTAGAATATATTGTTTCAAGAGGTAACAAATTTTCTTTCAAAATTTTTTTAAACGGGGCGGTTAGGTGGCGCTGTGAATAGAGCACCAGCCCTGGAGTCAGGAGTACCTGAGTTCAAATTTGGCCTCAGACACTTAATAATTACCTAGCTGATCACTTCCCATGTGTGCTATAGAGTGGAAAACAATTTCAGGGAAGAGTTGGATTAGTTGGTTTTTAAGGTCCCTCCCAACTCTGAGATTCTATGATTTAATTGCTGGGAGATGGGGGAGAGGAGGAGAAAAAGAGAGAACAAGAGAATTACCTCCAAAGTTTTTCATATTAGTATTAGGTATGATTAAAAATAAACCAGAAGAAACCTAAATGTCCTAAATGTCCCTAAAAAAGGAAATAGCCTTTCCCCCAAGATGGCGCCGAAGGCCAAGAAGGAAACCATCGCCCCCCCCCCCAACAGAAGCCAAGGCCAAGGCCTTGAAGGCCAAGAAGGCGGTGTTGAAGGGCATCTACAGCCACAAAAAGAAGAAGATCCGAACCTTGCCCACCTTCCGGAGACACAAGACACTAAGGCTTCGAAGACAGCCAAAATACCCTCAGAAAAGTGCCACTCGGAGAAACAAGCTTGATCACTATGCCATCATTAAGTTCCCCCTGACCACCGAGTCTGCTATGAAAAAGATTGAGGATAACAACACCCTGGTCTTAATTGTGGACGTCAAGGCCAACAAACACCAAATCAAGCAGGCCGTAAAGAAGCTGTATGACATTGATGTGGCCAAGGTCAACACACTGATCTGGGCTGATGGAGAGAAGAAGGCCTATGTCTGTCTTGCTCCAGACTATGATGCTTTAGATGTTGCCAACAAGATTGGAATCATCTAAACTGTCTAGCTGCCCTGCTTCTTCACCCACAATAAAAAAGTTTTCCAGGGGAAAAAAAAGGGAATAGTTAAAAACATTGTGGTATATGAATATAATATCACAAGACAAATAAAATGAACAAATAAGAATAAAAAATCTGAAAAAGAGGCTTATGAAGTAATTCAAGGGGAAAAAAATCTATAAAGATGAAATACACACTGACTGCAACCAAAAGCAAAAAAAAAAAAAGTAAAAGAGAAAGGCCAAAGTAACCTGATCATTATTTGGAATGATTAAAAATATTGATATATGATATACATTATGATTCATTTAATTGGAAATTACTATATAAGTTGAATGGTTGAACATGATGTACACATGATGAATTTTTTTCTAACAGTTTAAATAATTAAACATTTAATTGGGAGATTTTTATTTAATATAAGCAAACCTACCCCCCCCAAACCAGGAATTTTAGTGGTCTGAAAGTTCAACAAGAATGATTTGCATAAGTATTTAAGAGACAAAAGGATAAACATGAGATGTAATGGGTAGTACTGGTCTTGGAGAAAGAAACCTAATTTAAAGTTCTGTCTCTCACATTTAACTATCTATGCAGTCCTAGTCAAATCAGTTCACCTCACTGAACCTCAGCTTTTCTGTAAAATAAAGATAATACTTGTTCTGTCTAATCTCACAGTTGTTTATATACTGCAAAATACTATAAATATTGAAGTTTTAAACTAATGTATGCCCCACTTCTAAGCAATACTCCTTTTCTGATCTGCAAGAAACAAATTTAGAAAAAATTTTAAAAAGTAAAAACATTACTCTGCACAGAGCACTGTCAACTTATGAAAATTGTTAGCAAAAATCTTTTCTTTTTGGTCTATACTAGACAAATTAGACATGCATCTCTCAATGAATGTACCCAATAAAAACAGATATGTGCCTACTTTGCAATAGGGGCCTATCATCATTATCATCTTGGATAAATCCTATTATTTATATATATATATATACACATACATATA
The DNA here is from genome assembly GCF_037893015.1 of Macrotis lagotis. Lineage (NCBI taxonomy): Eukaryota > Metazoa > Chordata > Mammalia > Peramelemorphia > Peramelidae > Macrotis > Macrotis lagotis. The sequence goes on along the minus strand of NC_133658.1, from coordinate 92,388,714 downwards.
TATAATACATATATAAACACATATGTTTACATGAACAAAAAAATACTCATAGCTTCAATTTAACACTTTATATTCAGTATTTGATCTCAGCCACACCATTTTTCTGAATAAAGGATAAAAAATGAACTGCTAACATAAAAAGGCAAAAAGGGCCAAAGAACGCGGAGCCCAGCCCTCAGGGCACACAGGGAGCAGCTTTGTCTTTCTGCAGCCCAGAGCCGGAAACAGAAGCAGGAGCCCCCAGGGCATGAGCCCATTGAGCTGAGGGAGGGGAGTGAAGAGAAACTGCAAGCTCTGTCCTCTGCCCCGGGAACAGGACTTTGGGGCTCTGACTACATTCATATCCTGATCGCAGTCTAGGCCCCTCCATAGAACAACAGGGCCCCCCCCACCTTGGCCCCGTGGCAGAGGGAGGCGCTTATGGTCATTCACAGACCAGGAGGGAGGACAGAGCCTCACACACTGAGACCCTTATGAGAGTGTCCCAAAAAGCTCAAAAAACACCCCAAACCAGGTCCAGGCTGGGAAAATGAGCAAGCAGAGAAACAAAAAGAAGACTATTGAGAAATATTTTGCAAATGAGCCCAAGAAGGACCAAAATGCTCAGTCTGAAGATGAGGAAGCACAAGCTCCTGCATCTAAAGACTCCAAGAAAAACAGAAATTGGGCTCAGGCTATGACAGAGCTCAAAAAAGACTTTGAAAATCAAATGAGGGAGTTGGAAGAAAAACTGGGAAAAGAAAGGAGAGAGATGCAGGAAAAACATGAAAATGAAGTCAGCAGCTTAGTCAAGGAAATCCAAAAAAATGCTGAAGAAAATAACATGTTAAAAACCAGCTTAGGTCAAATGTATAAAACAGTTCAAAAAGTTATTGAGGAGAATGCTTTAAAAAGCAAAACTGGCCAGATGGAAAAAGAGATAAGAAAACTCTCTGAGGAAAACAAATCCTTCAGACAAAGAATAGAATTCAGGGAGATTGATCAATTTACCAGAAATCAGGAATCAATACTTCAAAACCAAAAAAATGAAAAATTAGAAGAAAATGTGAAATATCTCATTGAAAAAAACAACTGATATGGAAAACAGACTTAGAAAAGATAATTTAAAAATTATTGGAATACCTGAAAGTCATGATCAGGAAAAGAGCCTTGACATCATTTTCAAAGAATTACTGCAGGAAAATTGCCCTGATATTCTAGAAGCAGAGGGAAAAATAGAAATGGAGAGAATCCACCAACCCCCCCCCCCCCCCGAGAAAGAGATCCCAAAAAACCAACCCCTAGGAATATTATAGCCAAGTTCCAGAACTCCCAAGTCAAAGAGAAAATATTACAAGCAGCCAGAAGGACACAGTTCAAATATCGTGGAGCTGCAGTCAGGATCACACAGGATTTAGCAGCAACTACATTGGAAGCTCGTAGGGCTTGGAATACAATATACCGGAAGGCAAAAGAGCTTAGAATGCAGCCAAGAATCAACTACCCAGCAAGGCTGAATGTCCTCTTCCAGGGAAAAAGATGGACTTTCAATGAACCAGGGGAATTTCAAAGGTTCCTTTTGGAATGGCCAGAGCTGAACAGAAGGTTTGATCTTCAGATACAGGACTCAGGTGAAGCATGGAGATTGGAGGAGAGGGGGGAAATATGAGGGACTTAATGAGGATGAACTGCATGTATTCCTGCATAGAAAAATGACACTGATAATACTCATATGAACCTTCTCAGTTAATAGAGCAGGTAGAGGGAGCTTTTATAGTTGAAGCACAGGAGAAAGCTGAATTCGAAGATAAAATATGGTGTAAAAATGGAGTCAATAGGAAAAAAAGGGAAATGGAATGGGAGAAAGAAAAAGAAGAGGGGGAATACTCCAAGATATTTCACATAAGATTTTTTTTTATTACAATGAGCTATTGCAATGATATGGAAGGGGAGAGGCAAGGGGGAATGAGGGAACCTTTGCTCTCATCAGGTGGCTAGGAGAGGAAACAGCAAATATACTCAATGGGGTATAGGCATCTGGAGTAAGAAAGGGGGGGGGAGCAGGGGGAAGGGGTGGGGATGTGAGTAAAGGAGGAGAGGATGGACCATGGGGGGAGAGTGCTCAGATATAATACATTTTCTTTCTTACTTCTTGCAAGGGGCTGGGAATGGAAGGCCTGCCCAGGACCACAGGGCCAGGTGGATTCTGGGCCTAAGGGGTGGTATGGGGGCTCAGGGCTTCTTGGCCCCAGGACCCCCTGGGGCATCTGTCTGCTGCGCCACTCAGCGACCCTACAGCTGAGTCAGAGTGAAAGGAGAGAGAAAATATAGTACATGGTAGTGAAGAAATACGAAAGGAGGGAGTTACGATCAGCAATGGCAACATTGGAAAAATATGGAAGTAACTTTTGTGATGGACTTACCATAAAGAATGAGATCCACCCATGACAGAGTTGTTGGTGTTGGAACAAAGACTGAAGCACATTTTTTATTATTTGGGGGAGGGTGCAGGGCAAGCGGGGCTGGGTGGCCTGCCTGGGGCCACATAGCAGGGTGATCTTTGGGTGTCAGGGACCGGATTTGGACCCAGGTGTTCCTGGCTCAAGGGCCAATGCTCTGTCTGCCACCCAGCCACCCCTACTATTATTACTATTTTATTTTATTTTGGGTCTTTTTTTTCCCTTTTTTTTTTGGTTTTTGCAGGGCAGTGGGGATCGGGTGGCTTGCATGCCACACGGCTGGGTGATTGTTGGGTTTATGAGGCTGGATATGGGCTCGGGTGCTCGTGGCTCCAGGGCTGGTGTTTCGTCCACTGTGCCACCTGGCCATACGTACAATTATTACTATTACTTTTTTTTAATTTTAATTTTTTTCTCTCCCCTTTCCTTTTTTTTTTGCCCAAGCAAGTCTATCTATATTCATGGGGGAGGAGGGGTATTTTGTTTACTTGTAAACAAGAATATTTTATTAATGTAAAAAAATTTTGTACAAAATGAGAATAAAAAAATAAATTTAAAAAAAGGGCCAAAGATCTTTTGTACATACGTAAAGATCTTTCAGTATACTCAACAGGTGCTAAACTGGTTTGGTCTACATTAAATACAGGAAGGAAACAGTATAAGTATAGGAAGGAAATAACAACCAAAAAAAGAAAAATGAAAAACACTAAGTGACAAATATTGGTCACTTCTGAGCTGAAAAATGATAACTGAGAAAAGAAAATTTTAGGAATTCAAAAAGCATATTATATAAACTTTCCAAAACCATTTCCAGGATGTTAAAACAATCTACTGACCTAAGGATGTAAGAAAAGCATTATGTAAATGTGAACTATAATAAGACATCCTGTCTGAGTAAAAACAGACTAAAAAATCTACAAACTCCTCAGTGAACAATTTATCATTTAGAACTTAACTCAGATTCAGATTATACTCACAAATAAATAAAATATTAAATATTTTTATGCTTTGCTAATAACTTTAATAGTGACTTAGGAAAAATGGTAAATAGCAAAGCTTCAAAAGAGGAACAATAAATAGTGTGTTATACAAGATATAGGAACTGGTTTCTTGTGGTGTAAACCACTTCCTCTTCCTTTTAGTCAAAAAGCAAGATACCACACACAAGTCCAATTAATTGGATGTTAAATGCCATGGAAATCTGCCAGATCACTAGGTTTGCTATCATTATCCCTGGAGATCCAACTTTCAAAAGAAGGTATACAATGTACAGCCAGAAGAACTGGGTTTGAATCTTAAGTTACTTGGGTAGCTGGATAATTCTGGACTCCCAACCGCTCTGGATCTGGAGTCATCTGGTACAATAAGTGACAGTTGTAGAAGCTAGTTCCGAAGCAGTGTAGGACAGTTTTGTAAATTTGGAGGACTTAATTTCCCTTACTGTGTGACCTAAGGCAAGTAACTTAATCATTATGAACCTTTTTCCTCATCTGGTTAATGGAAAAGGGGAAAGGAGAATAGAAGAGGAAGGGTGTAGATTAAATAGGTTCACGGATTCCTTCCAATTTTAAAATTCCCATCATAAGATCTTTAAAAACCCTTGGAGTAATTGAAAGGGTGATCAAATTGAGATCAGAAGACCTGGCTTCAAACCCTGATTCTGAAAATTACTACCTGTTTGATGTTCAACAACTTACTTAACTACTCTGGGCTTCATTTTCTCATTTCTAAAATAATGTGGTTATGAAAATCTGACCTCAAAGTCTTGTCTAGGTATAAACCTATGACTCTAAAGTGGTGTAATTCAAACTCTTATTAAGCATCTACTCTTGTGTAAGGCATGACTATCAAAAATGTACTTCCTAGTCTTCTATATAGATTTTCTAACTGTTCTGACATAAGGAAAAAATACTTGGAAAATTTAGACTCAAAAGAATACAACAGCATAATAAATGTTAGATAAAACCTCAAACTTCCAACTACTGGGTTACAATGCTTTTTTCATAAAAACTGTGGGGAAAGCTAGAAAGCAATCTGGCAGAAATTAGAAACAAACCATTATCTCATGCCATATACCAAAGCTCTTAAATGGACACATGGTTTAGACATAAAACGTCACATCATTATTAAATTTATAGGAGTAAGTAAGAAAATACCTTTGATGACTATGGACTGGGGAAGAATTCACAAAAAAAAGAGAGGACAGCAGAATTTGATAACATATAATTGGAAATCTTTGAATAAACAAAATTGGTGCATTTAAAATTAGAAGATATGATAAAGGACTGGTGTTATGTTTGAATGAGAGTGTGTGTGTGTGTATCATAGAACTGAAAGTAGGACTTCTAAGTCCTATCTTTCCCTTGGACGTCAGCAACTGCAAATGATGCTGACCATAACTGATTACTCTCCATTCTGTTCCTAGTTATCAAATTACCTGGGCAGTTTAACCTTTCCATCTAACTATGCAAAATAAAAAGTTTGTGGATTTTATCTTGGAGCATATATTTAAAGCTTATCATTATGGAGCCCTTACCCAAATATTTTGTATTCTTGAATTTATTGAGTATGCTCTGCTGTGTTTGCTTCTGGGTCAGGTAGGAGTAAAGTAGCCTAAGACTTGCAGTCAGAAAGACCTTGAATTCAAATCTGACCATGCATTCTAGTTGTGTGACCCTGGGCAAGTCAACTAATCTTTGTCTGTTTCAGTTTTCTTATCTGAAATGCTGTAATAATAGCACCGACCTACTAGGATTGCTGTGAGAATAAAATGAAATATTTGTAAAGTGCTTTGCAAACCTTAAAGTGCTCTATAATTGTGAGCTTTTTTATTTGTATTGCTTATTGAGTCTATCTCACTGATTTACTTCTTTATCTTTAACCAAACAGTTTTATGATTACTTCTTTATAATTTGAGACCTGGTAATTCTAATGCCTTCTACATGTCTATTTTCCTTCATTTCACTCTTTTGTAAGGATCACATTTTTTTAAAAAAGAATCCAGGGTGCCAAGTGAAACTATGACTGCAGGATTACAGTATCATGATGATAATATTGCAACAAAGAATTAATTTCATCATACAATAATAGTGACTTAGATTTAATCTCCAACATTTGTAATAAAATTCAATCTAATTCTCCAAAAGCAGGAATGTAGTAGTCTTCTTTCACTTCTCCCAATACCATGTTCTAATACAGTCAAGTACATAACTTAAATGAAATAGACTCCTTAAATACTATCCAACCTATGATCTTATGAAAATGTGATAAAAAAATAGTAGAGTTAATTTCCATATGACCCTAGGCTTAAGAGCTCGAAAATATCTTTAAAATAGTTTAGACTATTTTACAGATGAAGAAACTGAGGTCCAGAGAAATTAAGCAACCTGACCAAACTCACATAGGAAAGTGATTTTGGCTTCACATCCAATGTTCAAATTCACTGTATAGAAGAAAGGAAGGAAAGGAAAAAGAAATAGAAGAAAAGAAAGAAAAACTTATTAAGTACTTAATAACTGCATTAAAGCACTTAGAGAAATCTCACGACTCCTATCACAACCTTGGGAAGTAGGTACTCTTATTATCCTTATTTTTAGAATTATGTAAACTAGAGCATGACAGAGACTGAGGGAAACTTGCCCAAGTTCCTACAGGTATGAAGCATCTTGAGGCCACATTTGAACTCAGGTCTTCCTGATGACAGTTCCAATACTCTAACCACTATGTCACTTAGCAAAATAACAAAATTCATTACAAAAGACCTTAAATCTCTCCTTCTGCTCCTGAGTGGAAATTTTAAATTGTTCATTATAAACTTACAATTAATGCAGCTAATTAAATATGGTTTGTAATTATCTGAAGTTAAATAAGAAATTTCTACATAATTTACTGATTATGGAAGGAGATGTATGTTTTCATACGTCATTTTCAAAAGTGTTACCTAAAGTAAAAATAAGTTGCTTTGGTCTGTATTCAGTTCTTTAGTCTCCACATGTCTTTGTTTTGGTCTAAATGTAGACCAAAATATAGTATCTTTACTTTTTAAAATTTGTTTTATTTTTTCCTTCTCATGTTTTTTTTTTCCTTTTCAATTCTTCCTTCACAATATGAGTAATATAAAAATATGTTTAACAAGGTTGTACAGGTATAACCTATATCATATTACTGGCTGTCAAGGAGAGGGGGAGGGAGGGAAGGGAGGTGGAAATGAAACTCAAAATCTTACAAAAATGAATGTTGAAAACTATCTTTATATGTAATTGGAAAAAAATTAAAATTAAGTGTTTCCTAAACAGAAATAATTTAACTTTTAAAATGTTTTAAATTTGAAGTTCTTTATGACATAACATATATAACAAATATGTATAGTCAAACAAACAAATCAAAAACAAACAAAAAATCTATGTATATAAATATCTATTTCTATATAAATAAAATAAATTCCATTGCATTCATATGCATTAATTTGTTTAGCCAATCTCCAATAATGGGTACCCTATTTTTGCTCTTTGTTTTTGCTACAGTAAAAACAGGTACTATCCAGTCTCAGACACTTAACAATTACCTAGCTATGTGGCCTTGGGCAAGCCACTTAACCCCATTGCCTTGCAAAAACCTAAAAAAAAAACCAAACCCCAACCAAAAAAAAGGTACTACAGTAAAAACAACACTCTTGTATACATTTTCTCTCTATCTCTTTCTATCCTTGAGGTACATGCCAAATAGTAGTAATTGTAAAAAACAAAAAAAAAAACAAAAAAGATGGGTAAAAGAGTATATAGTGACTTTTTGAGATCATTTCAGAACTGACAGACCAGTTTATATCTCCCACCATGGTGCACTAATGTACCTATTCTCTTATAATTAACAACTATTACTTTCTACTTTTCTCATATTTATCCATTTGAGAAGTTTAAGGGAAGAACCCCCAAACTGATTGATCCTTTTCAAAATGCTTATCAATAAGAGTTGGATCATCCCCCCCCCCCATCCCCCATAATTGTTGAAAGCTTATATTTCATTTGAGAACCATCATTTTGGGTGCTTTGCCCAGATACTTGCTGTGGAATGACTCTTCTTATATTTTTATATCATTATCTTTTAGATATTAAATCATCAGAGAAATTTGCTGAAGATGCTTTCCAAATCAGTTCTCTTCCTTTTGGTCTTAATTGCATTATTTTTACTTGTACATTTTAAAAAAATTACATAGTAAGAAAAATTTAAAAATATAGGACTGAAAGGAAAATGGTACTTCCAGTTCTTATAATGTCAAAAGTAATCAAAAATAGAAAATTAGATCAATGAAATAGATTTGAAAGGAAGAATTAGAAACAAAAGATCTCTTATTATGTAGTGTTTGTTAATTGAGAACATAAATTACTTCTAATCCAACAAGAATTGCCAAGAAAGCAAAAAATCCAGTTTGGCAGAAATTAAGTTCCCACCTTAAATCCACTACCTCAACATTAGAGATCATATCAAATTTTCACTGCTATGGGAAAAGAGAAGGAGGAGTGGAGAGTTCTCAACCAAGCTGAGAGTGAAGTGAAATGACAACAAAAGTTAAATAGATCATTTTGAGTATATGAATATGAAACACTTTGGCATGAACAGAAAAATCAAAGCAATTAGGTTAAGAAGGGGATCTGTCAATTGGGAAAAATAGTTTCTGCAATAAATATCTCGGAGAAAGGACATCTCTAAGACACCTCACTCATTAGACCAGCAAAGAGAATAAAAATATGAATAATGAATATTGATGACTTTGTGGAAATACAGACACTAATACATTGTTGACAAAGTTGCTCATTGGTCTATTTAATCTGGTAAGCAACCTAGAATTATGTGAAAAAAAATTTGAACTAAAATGTCCAAATATTCTGACCTAGAGACATTATTGTTATATACATGATCTACCTCTAGGAGGTATAGGATTTCACATTAACTATTGATTTAGGAATGTATGTGATAATGCATTAAAAACTGATGGGTGGGGCAGCTAGGTTGCACAGTGGTTAGAGCACCAGCCCTGAAGTCAGGAGAACCTGATTTCAAATCAGCCCCCAGACACTTGATTTTTACTTGTTGTATAACCTTGGACAACTCACCTAACCCCACTGCATCACCAAAAATGAACAAATTAAAAAAAAACCCAAAGAACTGATGGGTGAAGATATTTCAGAATCAGTCAACCAGCAGCTGAAATTCATAACTGAAATAGAATTTCCTAGGATTGTTGGTCTGGGAGATAGGTGAAACAACCAGCTGGATGTGATAGAAGGACCAAATGTTCCATCAAGAATGTCTATGTGTTAAAAAAAAAAAAGGGGGTGGCAGCTAGGTGGGGCAGTGGATAAAGCACCAGCCCTGGAGTCAGGAGTACCTGGGTTCAATTCCAACCTCAGACACTTAATAATTATCTAGCTGTGTGGCCTTGGGCAAGCCACTTAACCCCATTTGCCTTGCAAAAAAAACAAAAAAAAATGTGTGTGTGTGTGTGTGTGTGTGGGGTGGTGGAGCCAAGATGGCACAAGAAGACAGCATTCCTGGGAAATCCTTTCCCCCCAAACTCAAAAAGCAAAAATTATGACTCTAGCCAAAATTTAGAGGGGCAGAACCCACAGAAAGACTGAGTGATACATTTCCCCAGTCCAACAGAACTTAGAAGTTCCATGGCAAATGTGTGTTTCACCAGGACTGGGGGTTGGAAAGAAGCCCTGGTCCTAGCCCAGCCCAGCGATCACCAGCAACAGCTTGCAGGGGTGGTGAGAGAACTCTGCTACACCAGAATGAGTGTGGAGGAGCATTGACTGCAGAATCTGCAGCGAGAATCTGGAGAAAGCAGCCTGTACCCCCAGAGACGGTAAGGGGTCAGGGAAGACTGCAGAGATTGCTCTGCTCTCCCTGGGGTAGGACTCTGCTGTTTGCCTACACTCAGATCTAGGCTGCAGTTTGGGTTTCCATACTAAGATCGCAGGATCCTCCTTATAGGTCCAGGGCAGAGGGAAGTGGGGGAGCATCTACATATCAAAGCACAGGCAAGAAAGCATTAGATCTTGGAGGAATGAAGGTCCCAGTGGGGTGTCCTCCTGCCAAAAAAAAAACAAAAAAAAAACCCCCAAAGCCTTGGAAGTGCTGTCTTGGGCTGAGAAAATGAGTAAACAACAGAAAAAGAAGAATCTGACCATAGATAATTACTTTAGTCACATGGAAGATCAAAGCACATACTCAAGATGGTGACAAAACTGAAGCTTCTGTATCCAAAACCTCCAAGAGAAATAGAAAATGGGCTCAGACTATGGATGAGCTCAAAAAAGACTTTGAAAAGCAATTAAGGGAGATGGAGGAAAAATTGGGAAAAGAAATGAGAGCAATGCAGAAAAATCATGAAAACCAAATCAAAAGTTTGGTGAAAGATAAAAAAAAAATTGAAGAAAATAATTTGTTAAAAACTAGTTTAGGCCTAATGGAAAAAGCAAAACAAAAGGCAAATGAGGAGAAGAATGCCTTAGAAAGCAGAACTGGCCACCTGGAAAAGGAGATAAAAAAGCTCTCTGAAGAAAATAACTCCTTCAAATGAAGAATGAAACTAAAGGAAGTTGATGACTTTGCAAGAAACCAGGAAGAAATAAAACTCTTCTTAAAAAGTCAAAAATTAGAAGAAAATGTGAAATATCTCATTGGAAAAACAACTGACCTCGAAAACAGATCCACAAAAAATAATTTAAAAATTATTGAGCTACCTGAAAGCCATGATCAGGAGAAGAGCCTAGACTTCATTTTTCAAGAAATAATACAGCAAAATTACCCTGAGATCCTAGAAGCAGAGGGTAAAATAGAAATCAAGAGAATCCACCAGTCACCTCCTGAAAGAGATCCCAGAAGAAAAACTTCTAGGAATATTATAGGTAAATTCCAAAACTCCCAAATCAAAGAGAAAATTCTATAAGCTGCCAGAAACAAACAATTCAACTACCAAGTCTCCATAGTCAGGATTGGAATATGATATTCCGGAAGGCAAAGATGCTGGTTTACAACCAAAAATCAACTACCCAGCAAAATTGAACATCCTCTTTCAGGGGAAAAGATGGACTTTCAATGAAACAGGGGACTTTCAAGCTTTCCTATTCAAACAACCAGAGCTGAACAGAAAGTTTGATCTCCAAGTACAGGACTCAGGGGAACCATTAGGGATGGAAGAGAAGGACTAACTATGAGGAACTTAATGATGCTGAACTGTTTGTATTCCTGCATGGGAAGAAAATACTGATAACCCATAGGACCTTTCTCATTTATAAGAGCTGTTAGAAGGAGCATATATAGACAGGACATAGGAAGGAACAGAATATAACGGTATAATATCGTAAAAAGATGGAGTCAATGGGTGATAAAGGAAAGTACTGGGAGGAAAGGAAAGGAAATGAAGAAGCTAAGAAATTTCACATAAGAATCAAGAAAAAGCTTTATCAATGGAGTGGAAAGGGGGAAGGCAAGGGGGAATGAATGAGCCTTCATTCTCATCAGAAGTGACTCAGAGAGGATATAACAAACACACTTAATAGGGTGAGGAAATCTATCTTAGCCTAGAGAAAACTTAGAAGAAAGGGATGGGATAAAGAGGATTAGGTTATAGAAGAGAGGGAAGATCAAGGGAGAAGGTACTCAAATTCAACACACTTTTTGGACAGGATGAAAAGAAGAGAATAGAATAAATGAGAGTGGGAAAGAATAGAGTGGAAGTAAATACAGCTAGTAATAGCAACTATGGGAAAAATCTTGAAGCAACTTCTCTGGTGGACTTATGATAAAGAAAGCAACTCATCCCCAGAGACAGAGCCACTGAAATCTGAACACAGACTAAAGTACAATTTTTCTCTCTCTCTCTTCTTGAGGTTTCTCATCTTCCTGGGGGGGGGGGGGGTTGTGTTTACTCTTATAACACATTCAATTTACACCAATCTATGGCATGGAAACAATGTAGAGACTATCAGAAAAGCCTTTTGTGTGTGTGTGTGGGGGAAATTGTAGAATTCAGAACCTTGCAAAAAATGATAGGTACATATTACTATTGTATATAACTGGAAAACAAAATGTTAACAAATAAAACATTAAAAATTTTTTTTAAATGTCTATGGAATGAGTTTCTTTGGGAATGGAATTCCCTTTTAAAAATAAGTTTTTTTTACAATGAATAAAAAATCTTCTTCCAATCCGCCTTCCTTGAGAAAAAAAAGAAAAAAAATCCTTATAACAAATAACTCATAGTCAAACATACCATTTCTACATTTCACATCTGATAAATACATATATCACAGCATTCTGATTCTATCTCCTCTCTATCAGGAAGAGGGATGACATGCTTCATTGTGGGGTCTCTGTAATTATTACTGAGTAATCAACTGATTATAGTTTTTAAATCTTTCAAAATGTCTTTTTAATGTTAGTTTTATTGCATATATATCATCCTCTAGCTTCTACTTGTTTCACTTTATAGCATTTTTCACAGGTTTCTCTGAAAACATTCTGTTTAGAATTTCTTATGGTATTATTAGTATTTTATTATATTCATGTGCCATAATTTATACAGTCATTTCCCAATTGATGAGGAATCCCCAATAGTTTCCAATTCACTGCCATCACAAAAAATGCTGCTTATAAACATTTTTGCAATAAGTCCTTTTCTTCTTTCTTGATTTCTGAAGTCTAGAAGTAATGACAGGTCAAAGGATATGGAAAAACATTTGTCATTATTCTTTATCCTGTTACTATTTTGTTTGACATTTAGGATTTAAAAAAAAAAAGCAAGGCTTTAAAAAAACCCTCAATCTTCTTATTTCTTTCATTCATTTTTATGGATACTTATATTCATAGATTAAAAAAAGATTTCCATTGGACTAAAATGCAGTGGTTGTGAGCAGCCCAGTGAATGACCCCTTTAGTTGACCAGGCAGCCTGGGCAGGATGTCTTTACCAGGACATATTCCTTGGACTTTACCTTGAACTATGAAAGAGCATGCCTCTACAGGCAAGAAATATAAAATATGTGAGCCCTACTGACTAGGGCTTTGGAAATGATGAATATCTCGTTTCCCAACTCTTTCTTGAACAAAAGAGACCCATGCTATGATTCGGACCATTTAGAACTAGGGCTGAAAAGGATGAATTATGAAACTGAGAAAAACGTATGTGTATGTGCAGCCCTGACACAATGTGGACATATTTCCCACACCTGTCTCCTGAAATACCCTATGTAAAGTATCTCTTTGGTTTCATCAGCTTCATGTTGTTTCATGTGCCATACAACCAAGGTCCCAAACCTTGACTTCTGCCTCTTTTTCTACTCCAGCACTTAGCAAATTTTCTAGTAAAAGCTTTTGAGTCTTTTATAACCCAGACTCTTCTTACCTTTCCAGATTTAAGCCTAACTCCTTTAATATACTCTGAACTCTCAGACACTGATTTCTTTCATGCTTTACTCTGAGGGTTTTCTTTTTTTTGTTTATTCTTATTTTGTACAAATAATGTTTTTTAATACATTACTAAAATATTCTTGTTTAAGAGTAAACATAATACCCCCTTCCCCCCAAGAAAATATAGACCCACATAAGTGATAAAGTAGAGAGAAAAAAAATTAATAATAATAATAATAATAATAATAATAATAATAATAATAATAATAATAGGTATGGCCAGGTGGTGCAGTGGGCAGAGCACCAGCCCTGGAGCCAGGAGCACCTAAGCCCAAATCTGGCGCCAGACACCCAACAATCACTCAGCTGTGTGACCCCATGGTAAGCCACCCCAACCCCATTGCCCTACAAAAACCAGAAAAGACCCAAAATAAAATAAAATAGTAATAATAAGAATAATAGTAGGGGTGGCTGGGTGGCAGACAGATCACTGGCCCTTGAGCCAGGAGCACCCAGGTCCAAATCTGGCCTCAGACACCCAACAATCACCCAGCTGTGCGGCCCCAGGCAGGCCACCCAGTCCCATTTGCCCTGCAACACCCCCCGCCAAAGTAGTAGTAGTAATAATAATAATAATAATAATAATAATAATAATAAATGTGATTTAGTCTGTGTTCCAATATTACCAGCTCTGTCACAGGTGGATCACATTCTTTTGCATAAGTCCATCACAAAAGTTACTTCCATATTTTTCCACCCTTGCCACTGTGGATCGCAACTTCCTCCATTCATACTTCTCTATTACCATGAACTACATTTTCTCTCTCTTTTCACTCTGACTCTGCTGTAGGGTATCTGAGTGACACAGCAGATGGATCCCCGGCCCTGGGGCCAAGAGGCCCCGAACCCACATACCACCCCTTACCCAGCATCCACCTGGCCCTATAGTCCCAGACAGACCATCCAATCCCAGCCCTTTGAAAGAAGTAAAAAAGAAAATGTGTTATATCTGACCACTCTTCCCCCATGGTCCATCTTCTCCTCCATCATTCACATCTCCACCCCTTCCCCTGTCCCCCTTCTCTCCTTCTTACTCCAGATGTCTATACCCCATTAAGTATATAAGCTGTTTTCTTTCCTAGCCACCTCTGATGAGAACAAAGATTCCCTCATTCCCCCTCGCCTTCCCCCTTGCATATCATTGCAATAGCTCATTGTAATAAAGAAAAATCTTATTATATGAAATATCCTATTCCTCCTCTTTTTTCTTTCTCCTATTACATTTCCCTTTTATCTACTGACTCCATTTTTACACCACAATATATCTTCAAATTCAGTTTTCTCCTGTGCTTCATCTATAAAAGCTCTTTCTACCTGCTTTATTAACTAAGAAGGTTCATATGAGTATTATCAGTATCATTTTTCTATGCAGGAATACATGCAGTTCATCATCATTAAGTCCCTCATATTTTCCTCTTCTCCTCCTCCACACTCTATGATTCACCTGAGTCCTGTATTTGAAGATCAAACCTTCTGTTCAGCTCTGGCCATTCCAAAAGGAACATTTGAAATTCCCCTGGTTCATTGAAAGCCCAGCTTTTTCCCTGGAAGAGGACATTCAGCCTTGCTGGGTAGTTCATTCTTGGCTGCATTCTAAGCTCTTTTGCCTTCCAGTATATTATATTCCAAGCCCTACAAGCTTTTAATGTAGTTGCTGCTAAGTCCTGTGAGATCCTGACTGCAGCTCCACGATATTTGATCTGTGTCCTTCTGGCTGCTTGTAGTATTTTCTCTTTGACTTGGGAGTTCTGGAACTTGGCTATAATATTCCTGGGGGTTGGTTTTTTTTTTTTTGGATCTCTTTCTTGGGGAGATTGATGGATTCTCTCCATTTCTATTTTGCCCTCTGCTTCTAGGATATCAGGGCAATTTTCCTGTAATAATTCTTTGAAAATGATGTCAAGGCTTTTTTCCTGATCATGACTTTCAGGTATTCCAATAATTTTTAAATTATCTTTCCTAAATCTGTTTTCCATATCATTTGGTTTTTCAATGAGATGTTTCACATTTTCTTCTAATTTTTCATTCTTTTGTTTTTGAAGTATTGAGTCCTGATTTCTCATAAAATCAGCCATCTCCCTGAATTCTATTCTTTGTCTGAAGGATTTGTTTTCCTCAGAGAGCTTTCTTATCTCCTTTTCCATCTGGCCAATTCTGCTTTTTAAACATCTTTCCCCTCAATAACTCTTTGGACTGTTTTATCCATTTGACTTATGCTGGTTTTTAACGTCATTTTCTTCAGCATTTTTTTGGATCTCCTTGACTAAGCTGCTGACTTCATTTTCATGTTTTTCCTGCATCTCTCTTTCGTTTCTTTCCCCAATTTTCCCTCTATCTCCCTCACTTGATTTTTAAAGTCTTTTTTGAGCTCTCTCATAGCCCAAGCCCAATTTCTGTTTTTCTTGGAATCTTTAGATGCAGGAGCTTGTGCTTCTTCATCTTCAGACTGAGTGTTTTGATCCTTCTTGGGATCACAGGCAAAATATTTCTCAATGGTGTTTTTTCTCTGCTTACTCATTTTTCCCAGCCTGAGCCTGGTTTTGGGGTGCTTCCTGAGCTTTTGGGACACCCCCACAAGGATCTCCGTGTGTGTGTGAGGCTCTGTCCTCCCTCCTGGTCTGTGAATGACCATAAGCACCCCCCCCCCCGCCACAGGGCTGAGGTGGGGGGGGGGGGGCCTGCTCAGGATCTGAATGTGGTCAGAGCCCCAGAGTCCTGTTTCAGGGACATAGGACAGAGCTCTGCAGTCTCTCTCTCTCTCCACTCCCCTCCCTCAGCTCAATGGGTTCATGCCCTGGGAAGCTCCTGCTTACTGGGTTCGCCTGCTTCTGGTTCCTGGATCTGGGCTGCTGTGGCCCCGCTGCTTGCTGTGTGCCCTGAGGGTTGGGCTTCACATGCTCTCTCTGGCAGAGGTCCCCCGCTGTTCCCCCAAGTTGTGCCTGGTGCTCCCTGGGGTGTAGGTCAGGAAACTCCCCTGCTGCTCGGAGCTGCGGCTCCCAGTGCCCTGGGGCTGACTCCAGGAGGCTGAAATTCCTTTGCTCTGGCAGTTCACATCTCTGGTGGGCCACCCCGAGGATCAGAGTCTTTCCGCTCTTTTCCAGATTACCTTGGGTTGGAGAATTGCCTCACTGGATCCTTCTGTGGGTTCTGTCTCTCGAAAATGTAGTTAGAGTCCTTAGTTTATAAGTTTTGCTCCAGAGCAACTGAGAGAGGGTCCTCTCCTGACGCCCATCTTGGCTCTGCCCCCACTCTGAGGGTTTTCATTAATTTACTGAATGTTCTCCCTACTTTATCTCTAACCTTATAGCTTCTTCAAGTCTCAGTTAAAGTCCTATCTTCTTTAAGATTTTCCTGGTTCTCTTTTATCTTAGTGCCTTCCCTCTGAGATTGTTCCCAATTCATCCTGTATTTAACTGATTTGTACCAAGTTGTCTGCATGCTTTCTTCTGATTAGACTGTTAGATTCCTGAGAGGGATTTCCCCCCTCTTTTTTTTTTTGTAGATCCAGTGTTCAATTATAACTGCTGGTTGATTAAGATCTCAAAATCCAAGTTATTTGAAAAATTTTTTTTTTAAAGTTAAAGATTAGAAATTTATGGTGGTTCTAGTTAACCAGGGTTCATTTTTAAACATTACTATAGCTCCTTGGAAGAGGGAATTATCAAATATTATCACCAAATAATAACTGAGATCCCCTACTAACAAAAAAATGAGAATCATTTTTCAAAGTCTTCAGTTAGACTAACACTAGACAACCTTTAGCTAACAAGCTAAAAAAAATAGTTAAATTAAGTTTATGCAATGTATGAACCAGAACAACATTTTAAAAGCATCATCCATACAAAGATGAATGAGTTACAGCAGCATACCCAATAACAAGTAGTTAATGGCATACAGGGCTCCTGGCAGAATTCAGTTATTCAGAAATAATTAACTTTACCACTACCAGGTGCAATAAAGATACCAAAAATTAAAATTTTTTTAAAAAAAAATCCAATGACCCAATGCTTTATTTCCTCCCAGGCTTCCTGTAGTAAATCTGTAGTGCTACAATAAAGCTCCTTGAAAAATGAGTCATCTTGGAATCAAATATAATCAACAAGATAATGATTAACCAAAATCTGGCACAAACCTTACAGGGTAATACAAGACAAACACATCTTTTTAAAGATAACTCACATTTCAATACTGCCAGGTTTTTTTTAAGTTAAATTACATATAGCATTCTCAAACCCTTTTAAATGCTTAAAATGCTGATGATGACTATCACGGTCACTGCCCCTTCATACCCAACTAGTATTCACCATAGTTACAGAAAACTAAACATCTACTTCTTTATCTTCTATTTGCATTCTTAAAGTTCTCTCACTGTTCAACATTTTTACTATTTTTTTTAAGGAACAAAACTGGGTATATATTCTTGTCTTAGAATGGTACATATCCTGAAATTCTATATGCTACTGGATTTCACTGACAGGGACATTACTGACCATTCATTGGGCACATACCTTGAGTTCTCTTCAGTAGCAATGATGGACTTTTCATTGCACTCTTGAGAACAATAAAGGAGTATGCTCTTAATGTTCTTACTGCAGTTTAACTAAATGGGAAGATAACAAAGTCACTAGAAATCTCTTGTGAAATTTGGATAACTTGATCTAGGTTAGTCACAGTCATTTTGTGGCCCTTAGGATAAGTTTGTAACAGGCTATTTTGGGACTTAGTGGCTAATAACAACAGCAAGTTACAATTATATCATGTTTTAAATTTCATGAGGCACTCTCCTCACATCACCTTTGTTGTTGGGACAGCTCTCTGGAAGCAGAAAAAAGGAGAAACCAGGCAACTAAAGAGGAAACTAATGACAGGGACCCTTTTGAATTGCCTTCATGTCTAAATGTCAAGATTTTGGATCCAATCTCAAAAACTTGGGCTAAGATTTATGGGGGCAGAGGCAGGTCTATTTTAAATCAATGATTAACTTCCAAATCTATCTAGTCCAATTCCAAAAAAGGAAAAAAAGTAGCTCAAAGTAATGCTACAGAATGTATAAGTTACAACTTAGAAAATGGCTATTTTTTTCCTCATTGTGATCAATACAATAAAGAAGATTTTGGCCTCAGTAAGTCTCAAGTCTATCTTCCAACTCTATCTCCTACCCAAGAGATATATAGTTTATATGTTGATTAGTTTTGCTGAACTATTTCTCTCCCTTTTTATTTAATTGTCAATAAGCATTTATTAAATGCCTACTGTGTGCCAAAGAACCACACTAAACACTGGGAATATGAAGAAAGGCAAAAGACAGTTTCTACCCTTCAGGAGCACATAATCTAATGGGTGAGATAACAAATGTTAAAATTAACGTTAACCTTTACAATAAATAGGATAAATAGGAAATAATTAACAAGAGGAAGATGTTAAAATTAAGAGGAAAAGGTTTTCAGTACCTGTGATTTGAAAGGAACTAGGAAAACCAGAAAGTAGAGATGAGGAGGGATAGCATTCCAGATATGGGAAGGTTTTGTTTATAATACGGCAAAAGGAGGCTGACTCCCATGTGGAAGGGATATTTAAAAAGATTGGAAAGTGTGAGGGATAAAAAGGAAAGATATGTTCTATATGAATTCTAGTTATCATCTATAAATGGAAAGGCTGAACAGAATGATTTCTAAGTTTCCTTCCAGTTTGAAAACAGCATGATTCTCCTCTATTACTTGAAATCCCAGCTGTACAGGTTTATTCAGTACATCACAAAGTAATCCCACCTCTAAGCAACTGTGCAAACAATTCCCTCACAAGGAATATTTTCTTTCATGATTATCTAATTCTTTTCTATTCAAACCATTTCCACTTTTTGTGAAGTCTTCTCTGACAATCCTAGACGGCAAAAATCAATTTCAATCTCATAATCATTTATCAAGTGTTGAATGTGTTAAATACAAGGGGGATTAGTGCTAGTCACTAAGAACACAATGACTAAAGAAAAAAAGCTTCTGCTCACAGAGTTTTATTCAATGTATTGTTAATCTTGACCTCTGAATGTCTAAGGTATTCACTATCTATATACCCTACATTTGGAATTTATTGAGTAGGGTGGGGAACAAGATCAGTCCTACATTTAAGTGGTTGAATGGAGGCTGAATTGAAGTGGGAAGAGACTTGAGGCAGGCTATTGCAATAATGCAGATGTGAAGAGAGGAGGATCTGCATCAAAGTGGTCAGTGTCAAAGGACAGAAGGGACTATGTTCAAGACATGGGCAATGAAATCAGCAGACCTTGGCCAAACAGATGATAGATGAGAAATAGTGAGAAGTTGATGATGACTCCCAGGTTGTGAGGCAACATGGGTCAGTCAGTTCCAAGAGATAGCTTTCCAAAGGGATGGGTGATGGCCTCTGTTGCCCTCAGCCAATCAAAAGAGAGTTGGGTTCAGATCCCTGATTCGGAGTAGTGGAGATGGGCACTACCAGGTGAGAAGCTGGCAGGAGCCCCTGGGACAGTTTTCTTTTCTTTGGGTCACCTTGGAATGGGTTCTTTGGTTCCTGCAGCAAGCTAATGACCAGATATCAATGTAGGTCCAATCAACTCAACTCAAAGATGAACTCAAAAATGGAAGTCTGAGATGAAAGACTGTACTTATGATTAGCTGATCAAATGACAAGTTGGTATGTACTAGGTTGTCAAAAAATTTTCACCTAGCACAGGATTGTGCTTATCTGGAGTGGTTGTCTCACTGATATGGGAATATATGGGAAGAATAGAAACCATTTAAAGTCAAGGAGATTCTTGCAGTAGCCAGACCATCTCCAATAGTCCTGTTTTCTAAAAATCAGGCCCTGGGATGGAACATTTCTGGTAAAGGCAACTGAGAAGGATGTCTTGCACAGCATACCCCTCACTATAATAAACATAATTGAGCAACTCATACCTTTAATCACTTAGTTGATTGGTGTGGTCATCTATCTTGTGAAGGACCAGTGGTAAAACTAGGAGGATGGTGTTGCCCTCTAATAATACAGGGAAGGTAGGAGGTGGGAAGGGAAAGATAATGAGTTTTGTTTAGACACAGAGTTAAAGCTGTCTGCTGCAAATCCAGCTAAAAATTTTTGAAAGCAGTTGGAGATATAAGATTGGAGGTGGGCTGAGAGGCTAGGATAGGTAGATTTGAGAGCAGTCAGCACAAATTAACTCCACATGGACAAAAGGAAGTAATACTGAGGGAGAAGAAAAGAAAGCCTATGGGTTGGCTAGGTGGCTCAGTGGATAAAGCACCGGCCCTGGAGTCAGGATTACCTGGGTTCAAATCCGGTCTCAGACACTTAATAGTTACCTAGCTGTGTGGCCTTGGGCAAGCCACTTAACCCCATTTGCCCTGCAAAAACTTAAAAAAAAAATAAATAAAAAAATAAGAAAGCCTAATACAGCATGAACCTTAAGGAACATCTCTGATTATAAGGCATGATCTGGACCAGGATCCACTAAAGGAAAATGAGGAATGAAAGAAGAGAAAATGTCCTGAAATCTTAGAAGAATAACAACAATAACTAGCATTCATCTAGCATTTAGCTTGAGCCAAGCATTGTGCTAATTATTTTACAAATATTATCTCAGTTAATCCTCACAACAACCCTGGGAGGTAGGAGTTATTATTATTCTCATTTTACAGAAGAGAAAAATCAAGGCAAAGAGAGATTAAGTGATTTGCCCAGGTAAATGTTTGAGAATGGACTTAAACCCAGGTTTTTCTGACTAGTCTTTTTTTTTTGCAAGGCAAATGGGGTTAAGTGGCTTGCCCAAGGCCACACAGCTAGGTAACTATTAAGTGTCTGAGACCGGATTTGAACCCAGGTACTCCTGACTCCAGGGCCGGTGCTTTATCCACTACGCCACCTAGCTGCCCCTCTGACTAGTCTCAGTGCTCTAACTACTGTGCTCCCAAGGAGAAGGGGGTGACCAGTAGTCAGCAAAGAAAGTTGCCAAAGGTCAAAAAGAATGAGAACTGAATTTGGCAACTAAGGGATCAATGGAAACTATGCAAAGGGAATCTTAAGGGCAGTTTCAATGGAATAATTAGGTCAGAAGCAAGTTTTGTAAGGGGGTTAAGAAAAGAATGAAAGGAGAGAAAGCAGAAGTACCTATGGGGTAGACAGATTTCCAATTAAGCCACACAAAAAAAAACCCAGAAGAGAGAGAGAATGATGATGGAGGGTATTTTCAGGATGGGGGGGGGGGGGGAGGAGACATAAGCACAACTGTAAATACTAGGGAACTAACTGTTAGACAGGGAGAGATGAAAAATAAATGGCAGATTGGGGATGACAGAGAGGGCCATTTGCTGGCAGAGATGGAATGGAATGGGACAGTTTGAGCAGGTAGGGGAGTTAGCCTAGGTAATGAGTAAGGGAGAAGGTATCTCCTATCTTAAGTTTTAAGCTGATCTGCACAGGTATTTTTATTTTTTTTTAATATTCCACTTCAGATAGAAGCTCTGCCCTATTCTAGTAAACTCCCAGCTCTTAATTTCTAGGTTTAAGTGTCACAGCTTGTAGCTACACTTCTGTCCAGTTATTCCTCTCTCTTTCTGCCCAATCTCTGGGCCCTTAGAAGCCTAATTATTTGGTTAAATTTCCCAACACTCTCTTGGGCTTCAGAAAGACCTGGATCTTGAGATCTGGTCTAGAGCAAAGGCTATGAGCATTTTAGTTTCTTCCTCAGCATAGTTCCAAATTGTTTTCCAGAACAGTTAGTCCAATTTTAACAATGTAAACCTGTCTTTCCACAGTCCTTCTAACATTGACCATTCCCATCTTTAGGGGCAGTGTATAAAGTGGTGGTCTGGGGACAGGAAGCCTTGGGTTGAACACAGACCTTACTAACTGGGTGACCCTGGGTAAGGCACTTAAATCTCTTAGCCTCAACTGTAAGATGAGGGTCATAATAGGAACCATCTCTATAGGATTGCTGTGAAGATCCAAGGAGAGAAATATTTGTAAAAAGCCCTTAGTACACAGGGTCTGGCTCATAGCCACCACTCTCTAAATGTTAGCTATTATTATTCTAAGTGCTTATTCCCTTCTCCCCTTTCCTCATTCCATTGCTCCAAGATCTGTGCTAAAAGCTGCTTCTTCTAGTAATGCCCTGGATCCACTTCTTTCTATTTTGTTCCTTCATTAATCATCTTCAAGCACTTCTTACCAGCTTTCCTCTTTACCTACCAATATTCTAGGGCATCTCCCAAAATAACAAAAGCCTTAAAAAGGGTTGCCCTGGCTTCCCTCTCAAACTACTTAATGTCTTTTGTACTTCCTTTCTACTTTAGAATTTATTGCTTTTTTTTAATCATTCAGTTATTTTCAACCTTTGCATTCTGACTTTCGACCTCACTTCAGTACGGCAAATGCTCTCAAAGGTTAGCAATAATTTTTCTCTCTCTCTTTTCTTTTGAGACAATGGAGTTAAGTGAGTTGCCCAAGGTCATACAGACAGTAAGTATCAAGTGTCTGAGGTCAGACTGAACTCAGGTCCTCCTGACTCCAGGGCTGGTACTCTATCCACTAGCTAACATCTAGTTAACCCAGCAACAATCTCTTAACTGCTAAATCTGATGATCTTTAAAAATATCCTAATCCTCCTTGATCTTTATGTATCCTTCCTCCAACTAGCAGCTATGCCTTCCTCTTGAACATTTTGATACCTCTTCTTTGGTCTATGTGACATTGTTCCAGGTTTAAATCCTTCAAATCTTCATTCTCAGTCTTCTTTTCTAGAACACAAGTTATCTCTCACTAGTGAGAGCATTTCCCCAAAGCCTGACCTGGGTGCTATAAACAAATAAACATATGCATGTATGTATATATGCGTACACACACAGACACACAAACACAATTTTCCATCTTGAAGTCATTAATGACTGTTTTCAATTATATTCTTTATGAAGATTCTTCCCAAATCTAAATATTCGGTCAGCATCTCTCTCCTGAACTCTAGTCCTGTATCACCAACTGCCAAGTGGACAGCTCCATCTGGCTGACCCCTCAGCACATTAAAATTGTTTCCAAAAAATGACATTCTCCTTTTGACATCTTTTCCAATACAAATTTCTCTATTGAGAAAAGAGTGGTGCGAATTTCCTTTTTTACTTTTTCACATTCATGTTCCTCTCTCCATTCACAGAATCACATTCTAGTTCAGATCCTTATTATCTCTGCTCTCAACTATTCTAGCAGTTTCCTGACATCTGCCTCCCCTCCCCCACAATTCTTCTACCTCCCACAAAAGCCCAAAACTTACTTTCTCACTGGCACTAGGATGCATTATAATCCATTCTATTTGGCATTTATAGCCTTCTACAGTATGGCTCTAATCTAGACTTATTCATACTTCTTACTGTCGTTCACTAATTATGTTGCAGCCAAAGTGGAATAACAGTTGCTCCCCATACTCAGAATTCCATTTCCTACCTTTCTGTATTCAATGATTCTATCATTCTATACCTTCAATGTGCTCTCTTCTCCCTCCCAGAATTCTCAATCCAAGAGCTCCTTCTTCCTTTTATCCTTTTCAAAGCCTCCCAGTTATTCATATTTGTATGTTCTAAAGCTATTTCTACCCAGTAAAATCTAAGTTTCTGGAAGGCAAGAATAATTTCATTTATCTTTATTTCTTTAAAGTGACTTACACAGGATACTTCATAACTTGATGCCTCTATCTTCCTAGTCTTCTTACACTTCCCACCCTTCCCATATAACTCTGATTTAGTAACACTGGATCTTCTAATTCCATCAACAAGACATCCATCTTCTGATTCTGGGCCCTGTCATTGACTAATCCCATGAACATATTCTGGAATTTTCTCCCTCTTCACTTCCATTTCCTAGTTTTCCAGACTTCCTTCAAGTCACAGCTTAAATCCCACTTTCTGAGGGAAGCCCTTCCCAAATCTCTTTTGTTCTAATGCAATCCCTCTGTTTTTTATTTCTGGTATATTTTGTGCCTGGATAGCTAGGCAGCAAGGTGGATAAAAAGCCAGGCCTTGAGTCATGTAGACTCCTCTTCAGGAGTCTGGCCTCAGGGGCAGCTAGGTGGCCCAGTGGATAGAACACCGGCCCTGGAGTCAGGAGTACCTGAGTTCAAATCCGGCCTCAGACACATAATAATTACCTAGCTGTGTGGCTTTGGGCAAACCACTTAATCCCCACTGCCTTGCAAAAAAAAAAAAAACACCTAAAAAAAGAAAAAGAAAAAAAGAGTCTGGCCTCAGACATGTTCGAGCTGTGTGACTTTGGGGCAAGTCACTGATCTTGTTTGCCTCATTTTCAGTTTCCTCATTTATAAAATGATCTGGAGAAGAAAATGGTAAAACATTCCAGTATCTTTGCCCAAAGGGGTCACAAAGAATTGAATATGATTAATGACTAAACAATCACAATGATCCTGATACATAGTTCGTACATGGCTGTTTGCATGGTGTCAATGTACTTTGATCTCAAAGACTGTTTTTTACCCATGCTAAGCACAATGTAGGGTCCATGAATACATGTTTACTGATTGAAATAAAAGTACATTTCTTATAATCTATTTTTGATAAATTCTGGAGGAAAAAAGAATAGATTTAACAGCTCAAAATGGGATGAGGCATATTAGTTATTTGCCAGTAGCAAGCCTGGCTGACTGCCACCACTCCATGTGACTGGACACTGAATCTTTGTGGTCAGTATTCCATGGTCTATAAAGACCTTGAAAGATGTTAGGAGACAGCAGTGAAGTAGGTGGCAGGACCCAGAATTTCTTAGCAGCTGGTTCTGTAGGCCACCTTGTGGCCTGGCATAATGTATTTCCAAAATGGCAAAAGATGATTAAATCTGTTCTCTCTGCCTTCCCTCAACCCTAGCCACTAGACCCCAGATCAGGCACTCTCTTGGCTTGATACTCGGCCCTCATAACTCCAGAAGAGAAGTCCAATTCTCATTTTTCTTGGGCTCTCTTTTACCCAATTGTGGTGAACCCAGAGCAAATGTGGCTCCTGATAGCATCTGGATGACCTAAGATTCATCAAATATAATCATTCTGTTAAGACAGAGGAACATCAGCCAGCCGGGAAAGGATTACTAAATTTTCAGTGCGAATAAAATTTTTTTGACATTGCATAATAAAATAAGGACATACCTTCCAGGGTTGTTGTAAGGACCAAATGAGACAATAATTGTACAGTGCCTAGCACTGAGTGCGAACTTTGTGCCCCCCCACCCCGCTTCCCTGAGTCTCTTCCTTTTAACAGCCATCATCCTCTTTGGAATAACCACTGATAAACTTAAAGGTGCATCATTTGTGCAAAAGAGAGCTTTGTGCGTCCTAGACAACCCCCCCCCCCCCCAACATACAAATAGACATACCCACACATACCCTGCATATTCAGGTCCTCCAGAGCTTCCCATTAGCTATTATGTCAGGCCACTTAGACCCCAGGTGGCCCACATGACCTAGTTCCTACCCCCTAACAACTTCTGGGCCCTGCCACCTACTTCACTAGTCTCCTAACATCTTTCAATATTTTCCACCTATGCTGAAATCAAACTACGTCCAGATACACTGTGAGTTCTTTGATAGCAGGAGTTGTTTCAATTGTCTATATATAGTCCTTGTGTTTAGCAATAGTGGGTTCTAAATAAATGCTTATTCATTTTTTCAGGCTAATTTACAAAACATTAGGGACAATAGGTTAGACTCAAGAGTTGGTTATGAGACTGGACCAAAGGAGAGATAAAAGTAGCAATAAAGTTCCAAGTTTCAGGTAAAAGAATAAAAAGGCAGGAAAGCAGATTAATTTAAGAAAACTAAATATTAAAGGTTTCAGGGTGGACATGATTTCTTTGGTTTGTTTTTTTGGGAGGACCCTTAGAAAGTAAACTCCCTCTACTAATGCAGAACAGAATCAGAGACCTGCTTGGTGTAGTAAAAGATTAAAGGTCCAAGGTTATAGTCAGTGAGTAAAAGAGACTGACAGACCTCTTTGAAGCCAACTCTATGCCCTTTAGGACCTGATGCCTCTTAAGATATGGTATAACCTTAAAAAAAAAAAGATTTACTAATAGCACTTCTGTGTATCTATAATCTCACTTTTTTGTTTCTCCCCTATATAGATTGAAAATCACTTATACTTTCTTATAGGATACTCATTTAATACATTCTAGGTCTTTTTTAGATTTCATAAGTCCCAGTGCAAGTCCTCAGGCTGGTTCATCAGTTTTCTATTTTAACATGCCTTTCTACACAACTGGCTCTTACATATTTCCTTGCTGATATCTCTCCAGATTAGAAATGCACCACATTCCATCTAGGCCCATCACAGATCTCTCTTTTAATTCACCTGCAACCAATCCTTTAGAGATTGTGATTTATTTTAAGATTCACAACCGCTCAGTATCACTGGAAATCTAGGAGTTATTCTAAAGATGGATTTGTGTGAAAAGCAGCAGTTTAGGGTCACTCAAAATACTCTGAAATATTTCAAAACAATTCAGTGCACTCTTTCCATCCTAGGACTAGTTCATTGTCTGTATGCAGTGTTTCTTCCAAAAAAAGGGCAGTCAGCAGGGGTCACTTGGTAAGGGCATGGTGTGCTGTCAAGTTAAAGCCAAGCAAATGTCCTGATGAAAAAGGGAGCTCCCTGGAAGGTTGGGGAAGGCTTTGGCAGGACTTGAATGCCCCATCCTCTGCCCTCCAAGCAGAGAGGAGAGGGCACTTGAGAAGCTATTACATTTTAAAACCTCAGTCAATCTGCACAATGATGAAATGTGCTAAATCACCAGAGTAAGCAAGAGAACCAGGATTTAAATTCAAATCCAGATTCCCAATACAGCTCTCTCACTGAATGCTAACATATCACAGGGGACTCTACCCTTGTCAATACCCTGGGGAACTTTTCCATGTCTTCCAACAGCACTGCTACTTTCTTCACTTACATGACTAGCCTCCCCGCTGATACCACATATGCCTTTAAATCTCTTTCCAAAGGACATCTTTCTTTCTCCTCATCCTTAACTGGTGACTGGAAGCTGACTTTGCTCTTGTTTTCTACCACTGCCATCTCCTTCATTGAAGTCTTTACCCTGAAGGTGGTGCTTTTAACATCCTGAGAGAAACTAAAAATTTCAAAAATGGGTTGGCGACATTCCTAGGTGGGGGACAGTCATGTGCCAAAGGAACAGACAAAGGAAACAGGAGCACCATGAATAAAGAAGATGGCCAGACTGACTGGCCAAAGGAAGGAATAGAGTAATGCAATGCTCAAAAGACTGGAAAGACTGCTCTTGGCCACCAAATGTCTCCTTTTGAAAACTAGGTTAAGTAGGACTCAGAATTAAAACAAAGGAGGTCTCTAGATATATTACACAGTATCTGTGTCATGTTCAGCATTTCAATCAATTGTGCTGACTTTTCTCCTCTCTAAAAAATACTATTTGTAAAAATGACATGGCTTTCTGAAATATAGTGATGTATGAAACAGAAAATATCAAAAAAATTTTAATTTTAAAATTTAATTTAATTTTAAATTTAAAAAATTTTAATTTTAATTTAAAATTTAAATGCTAAACACATGAATTTGGATTTAAGCCACTGGAGTTTACTCAGCAGAGAAAACATTGGTCAGATCTGTGCTTAAAGAAAATCATTTTGACAGCTGAGAGATTCACTAAAGGACTAAGATTGGAAAAGAAATGGAACAACTGTGAGTAAAAGCAAAACCAAGGGCAAGTTCACATCCTAGAACAGCAGAGATAGAGGGAAGGAATATGGTCAAGGGTCTTAAGTAGACTGGGAGTTTGTTTCAGGTAACCTATATTTTGAAGTTCCCCTGGTATAAGGGCACTGGTAAAAAAAAATGACAAATATGAAGAATACAGAGAAGCAAAATTTATATGCACTCATTCAGAAATAGACATGCAAAAGTAGAGAATAAGACAAAATTCAAAGTTTGCCTTTTAGGTGAGGGAAAAACCAGTTTCCCTTTTTTTTGTGGTCAGGAGAGTGAGCAGTATCCCATTAGGCCTGCAAATAAATCTCCAGCCTGGGTTTCGGACAAGAAACAATATTCCAATAAACACAAGATTGCTCTCTCTCTCTCTCTCTCTCTCTCTCTCTCTCTCTCTCTCTCTCTCTCTCTCTCACACACGAACATACCCTTACACTCTCCAATCATTCAATCAAGCTTGGTCTCTAACCCAGAGGAAAGGGAGGGAAAACCTTCAGCAATAAGTTCTAATTTCCTTCCTTAACAGCCTAAAGCCCTTCCAGGACTCCACCAGAAAGGTCAAAAGAACCTGGGCAAAAGAAATTTAAGTAAATTCTTTCCTCAATCATTAACAATTCCTTCCCCTCCCTTCCCCCCAAAACATTTCCACTTCTTTTATTCTGAACATTCATTCACTTTTCCCCAAAGCCAGATGCTTTATTTCTATTTTCCTTAATTCAACTCCTTTCAAATGTCCTACTCTAAAACTATTCCCACCTCTTTCATTGTGATTTCTTTCTGGAATAACTGTTTCAAAGTCAACAAATTTACATCTTAAATTTACTCTCCCAAAGCAACTTCTGGCTCTAAATGGGACCTGACACATTCTCTGGCCACCCTTTCGAGCCATAGCTGCATTTTCATTCATTAGCTGAAATGGAGAAATTGGAATACTTTGATCCCCAACACAACTTTCAGGTTCTCCCTCTACTACCACCATTACTTAGTAACCTCTTCTTTGAAGTTTACTCAATCCCTATTCTATCATTCAACGAAAATTCTGGTAGCTGTAGTCTACCAACCTCCTGGTCACTTCCCTTCTTTCCTCAATAAGTTTAGTGTCTGGATCACAATCTTCATCCCTCACTAATTCCTAGACTCATAATATATAGCTTCCAACATTCAAACTAGTATTTCTTTAAGCACTCTAAATCTCACAATTCCTTAAATTTACTCATTTCACAAAACCTGATCCTTCACTCCACCTCAGCATATGCAGAGGTGGTCATACCCTCAAATTTGTCAACCATCACAAATGCTCCATCCACTTCCATGTTCTTGAACTCTGAGATTCTTTTATCTGATCACAATCTATGTCATTCCACCTCACCTTCTGCCTAGCAATATTTACAGACTCCTCTTCTTACCCTTTTGATCTCTTGGTGAATAAGGTCAAATCTACGATGTTGTCTTATCATGTCCTCTGCTACTTTATTGTACCATAACCTATCACTCACCAATCTTGCCCTGTTAAATCTCAGTCTAGGAGTCCTCCCACTATGTGTTGTCTTCAACCTTAAACATGTACTGTTGAATGAAGCTGGAGAAAAATCATGAAACCTTGATGCACAAAAGTCACTGCATTTTTATGTGTTATATTACCTGAACTGGACCTTCTTGCTACATGACAATTCTTTTAACCTCCCTAATTAACTCATTATCTCATATTCTCATTCTTTCTCTCTCACTCTCTTGCTTCAATCTGTATTCAGATACCACTGGCTATGTATCTAGGATGGATTACATTCTTTATCATAAGTCCATCAGAGAAACTGCTTCAGTATTTTTTAACCTGGCAGTTATCATTGCTAACTGTATTTCCTTTCATCCTATTCCCCCCACCTCCATTTATTCTACTCTTTTTTCAACCTGTCCCTCTTCAAATGTGTTGTATCTGACTACCCTCTCCCATGATCTTCTCTCTGTCCCCTTTCTTCCATCCTTTTTCTCTTTTTTCCCTCTAAGGTATGATAGATATCTACACTCAATTGAGTGTGTATGTTATTTCCTCTCTGAGTCACTTCAGATGAGAATGAAGGTTTACTCACTCCCCCTCACCGTCACCTTTTCACTCCATCACAAAAACTTTTTCTTGCCTCTTTTACATGAAATACCCACCTCTGCCTTCCCCTTTTCTTTCAAGGACATTCCTTTCTCAACCATTAAAACTCCATCTTTATAATATATTATACCTTCACATTCAGGTCCCTCCTATGCTCTTTCTAACTGTTCGAATAAATGAGAAGGCTCATGTGAGTTATCAATATCATCTTCCCATGCAGGAACACACGCAGCTCAACATCAATAAATTCTTCATAATTTGTCCCTCCCTTCCACCCTCTTTATGCTTCACCTGAGTCCTGTACTTGAAAATCAAACTTTCTGTTCAGCTCTAGTCATTTCAACAGGAAAGTTTTAAAGTCCCTTATTTCATTGAATGTTCATCTTTTCCCCTGAAAGAAGATGTTTAGTTTTTCTGGGTAGTTGATTCTCAGTTGTAATCCAATCTCCCTTGTCTTTTGGAATATCATATTCC
Source organism: Macrotis lagotis (assembly GCF_037893015.1). Taxonomy (NCBI): domain Eukaryota; kingdom Metazoa; phylum Chordata; class Mammalia; order Peramelemorphia; family Peramelidae; genus Macrotis; species Macrotis lagotis. Next base: position 92,358,473 of record NC_133658.1, on the reverse strand, counting down.
AAGCCCTCTGAGCCTTTAATGTAGAAGTTGCTAAATCTTGTGTAATCCTGACTGTAGCTTCTCTTTCTGTCTGCCTGTAGTATTTTTCTCCTTGATTTGGGAGTTCTGGAATTTGGCTAGAATATTGCTGGGAGATTTTATGTTGAGATCTCTTTCAGGAGGTGATCTGTGGATTCCCTCAATTTCTATTTTGCCCTCTGCTTCTAGGATATCAACACAATTTTCCTGGAGAATTTTTTGAAAAATCAAGTCTAGGCTCTATTCCTGGTCATGACTTTCAGGTAACCTAATCATTTTAAAATTTTCCTTCTTGGATTTGTTTCCAGGTCAGGTGTTTTTCCAATGAGATATTTAACATTTTCTTTTGGTTTTGTTCTATTGTTTCATGATTTCTCACAGAGTCATCAACTTCCCTTAGCTCCATTCTACATTTGAAGGAATTATTTTCTTCAGGGAGCTCCTTATCCATCTGGCCAATTCTGTTTTTTTTAAGGCATTCTCCTCATTGCCCTTCTTTTTCCATTTGACCTAAAAACTTAAAAATTTTTAAGATGTTATTTTCTTCAGTTATAATTCCTTCACCAAGCTGTTGATTTGGTTTTCAGTATTTTCCAAAATTGCTCTCATTTCTCTTTCCAATTTTTCTTCTACCTACCTTACTTGCTTTTCAAAATCTGTTTTGATCTCTTCTATAGCCTGAGTCCAATTCGTACTTTTCTAGGCATTTGGATACAGAAGCTTTGATTTTGTTATCTTCTGAATGTGTACTTTGAGCCTCCAGGGAAACAAAGTAATTGTCTATGGTCAGATTTTTTTTCTTCTCGTTTGTTCATTTCCCCAGTCTATTCCTTGATTTTCTAACTCTGTTAAGGTGGGGCTCTGCTTCCAGGGTGGAGGACAAACTTTCCCAAGCTTTTACAGCTATTTTTGGAGCTATCTCCCCCCCCACCTCAATTCATTCAGTTTTTTTTTTTTTAAGCTTTTGCAAAGCAAATGGGGTTAAGTGGCTTGCCTAAGGCCACAGAGCTAGGTAATTATTAAGTGTCTGAGGCCAGATTTGAACTCAGGTACTCCTGACTCCAGGGCCAGTGCTCTATTCACTGCCACCTAGCTGGCCCCCTCATTCAAAGTCTTATGAGAGGATCTGTTTTCCTGACCTGTGGATGACCACAAGCACTGCCCTCTACCCTAAAGCTGTGAGGAAGGTCTGTCTTCACTATGACAGTAAGCTCCTTTGCCTGAGATTGGGGTCTGGACTGTGTCCTGGATATGAGTATAGGCAAAGCAACAGTCCTTCCCCAGGGATAGCGGAGAGACCTCAACAATATCCCCGGACTCCCTTACTGTCCAAGGGCTAGATGCTCTGGAGACTGCCGCTGGGTGGCTCTGAACGTCTGCTCCTGCTTCCTAGGCAGGCTTGTGCTGGACTGGGTTCTCTGCTCACTTGGGTGTGGTAGAGTTTTCCTGCTTAGCTTCCCAATTGTTCTTTGGGCTGAGAAGTCTGGAAACTGCCACCACTTCCACAAACCCAGGCAACCTGCAGGGTTACTAGATGTATGGAGTCAGTTTGCTCCTGCAGAACAGGGCTGTGCTGCAGGCCCTTTCTAACTCCAGGGTAACAGATCTTTCCCAAGGATCAACCAAGTGTCTTGGGCTGGAAAATTGTTTACCTCAATCTTTCTGTGAGTTCTGCTACTCTAGAATTTGGTTAGAGTCGTTATTTAGAGGTACTTGGCGTGGTCTGGGGGAGAGTTATCAGGATTTCCTGCTTTCTTGGCTCTACCTGTCTAGCAGCTATTTCAAACTTTTTCATCCCTCTCAAACTTCTCCTATCCCAACCTACTCTTCTCTCTCAGCTGGGAATTTTGCTTCATATTTAGCTGGGGGAAAAAATAGAGCCCTTCACCAAGAACTGCTTCTTTTCTCCTCCTTTTTAATCTCAAATCATCCAGATGCCTTCTCCCTTTCATTTCACATGAATATGGGTCGTTCTTGCCAAGACAAACTGCTCTAAATGCATAAATGATCCCATTCCATAGCACTAATCCAGCATTTTGTCCCATTGCCTACAAACATGTTCATGTTTCCCCCCATTTCCCAAATAAGTCTCACTTGATTCCTATTAACTATCATTCCCTATCTCTCTTGCCTTTTTTTTTACTTCACTCTTAAAAAGTCCATTTGCAATAGATACCTCCACATCCTTTTCTCTCATTCTTCTGAAATCTCTAAGGTTGGCTTTTGACTTCACAATTCAAACAAAACTTCTTTCTTTGAAGTTACTAAAAACTGACAGATTGGTAGCATATGGATAGAAGTGTGACCCCTGGAGTCAGGAAGACTTCTTCTTGAGTGCAAAACCAGACTAAAAAATGACCAAATAACAAAATCCTAGTCTAAATTCCAAGAAATTAGATTTTTCACTGTCTTGTGAACATGTTTTTTGTATTTACTCAAGGATTTTTATACCTGTAATGCCCTATTGTCTAGTACTATTTATGGAAAAAACATCCTTCAAGATCTAACTCAAAAGTCACTTCTACTATGAAATTCTCCCCGCCCCCCAGTCTTCTTTCTCTCAGGCAAAAATGTTCCTACACTTCTGAATACACAAAACTTTGTTTCTAACTCTTCTGTACTTATATTTCACATCTTAATTATGTATGAGTTCTATATCTTCTATAAATTGTAGATCAAGTCCATTATTTGTTTTAGCTTAGTCTATAAAAACTTTTGTTATTGTTGTTCAGGCCCCATTTGGGTGTGCAAGATACAGAAGTGGTCTGCTAGTTCCTTCACCAGTTTGTTTTTTTCTACAGATGAGGTCCTGAAAAAGTAAACAGTTAAATGTCTGAGGCTGAATTTGCTCTTGGGCCCAACCCAGCTGTGAGCACAGCAACTTACTAACAATGGCATTTGGATGTTGAATAAATGAGAAAAAAACTAATCCTGACAGTAGCTCTGTTGATTTTTCACTACAAGAAAAAATAAGATAATTAGTTTGAGGTTATTATATAGCAATGATGTCAAACTCAAATAAGGAAAGGATTCCTGTAGGCCACAGAAAACCACAAATTATTTTTCAAAATTTTCCCAATTACATTTTGTTCTGGTTCAGCCTGGTTCAGAGAAGTTTGGGTCCTACAGTCATGAATTTTGTCATAAACATTTAATCTTAGAATGGATCAAACTAAAACAAATATGAGTTATAGGTTCAATTTCATCTGAAATATTACTAAAGGTCCCACACTTTATATACATATATAATAAGAATATTTTACAATTCAGAATATAAGTGTAATTTCTAGAATGCTTCCTTTTATTACTGTTGCCAATGATAATCATTATGATGTACTATACCAATCTTCCCCATATGCTGTAATTCATAAGCTAGATACACTTTTATGAGCATGTGCATTATAATTTATGAATAAGAATCTGTCTTTAAAAAGGCAATTAATCATCCAATGAAAATGTCTTTAAGTCCTATTAATCCATCAGTTTCCCCAAATTAGCAAAAGAGAGATGAGTTAAACAACAGAGATCAAGTATTTGAACTTTCACTATGCACTAGGCACTTTAGACACCAAAACCAGAAAACACATTCCTCCTTTCATGAAGCTTACAATGTATCTGTGAAGAAAAATATGAAATAGTGAATTATATAATGTATTACCCTATTTAATGGTGAAATTGCATGACTCAGCGTAAAGAAGTATTGTGCAGGAGAATGGTTATAGACAGAAAAAACAGAGATGTTCAAAAGTCACAAAAAAAGGTTAAACTATATAACGGTTCCTGAACTTTTCTAACTATAACCCTTAAAAAGCCGTCCCCCCCAACATTGTTATCCTTCTCTAATCTACTTCCTCCTAAAAAAAACAACCCCAAAATAGCCAATTACAGTCACCTTTATAGGTGCTTTCAATCACTAAGCAGTGTAGTAGTTCAACCTACTTTTGACCACCAGAGTAGGTGTTAAAGGCCGGAAGGGGAAAAGGTCAGGCAATGATCTCATTCCATTCATGTAACCCACAGTTTACTGCCATTACCACCCCCAAACAGCTGTCTGGAATTCTCTAAACTCTTATATACAGAGTATCCTTGAAACTCTTGCATAATTAGTAGTTATCCATACTCAGTTTAATAAATACTATTACCTATAAAAACTTTGGAGGTAAGAAAAGAGGTTAAAAATATATTATGAATTAGTTTCCAAGATTTTATAGCTAAAAATTATCAATATACATAGGTGAGAACAATATAGGTATTACTTTTGTAGCATAAAAATAAAATAATTATAGCAAACATCATCTCAGACCATATGTATTAAGAGAAAAAAAATCTGCATTGTGGTGGAAAGAGGTTAAAAGAAGAGTTTCTTATTTTTTTCAGAAAAGGGGAAAAAGTGATCACTGAGAATACAAGTACAAAAAAAAAGAGAAAAGAAAGGAGCCAAGAACCCCCCCAAAAAGAATAGAAGTACAATTAAAAGTACCATATAACCCAATTCTCCAAAATAATATAATTGTAAACACAAAGGATAAAAGAAAAAAGAATTTGGAAGAGATAAGAAATATTGAATAATTTGTACACCATATTTGAAAACATATATATATTATATTATTAGAACATTATCTAATGTAACTAGGGTTACATTAGAACATTATCCTAGGGTTACTTCATTAATTAATATATATTAATATATTATATAATATATTAATTAATTAATATATATTGATTAATGAAGTAACCCTAGGATAATGTTCTAATATTGCAAATAAGCACATCTCTGCAATTTATATAGTACTGAGAAATTAAGCACTTGACCAAAATCACCCAATATGTGTCAAAGATAAGATGGAACCCAGGTCTTTCTGATTCAGGTCATATTCTCCAATTATTATGCCATGCTCATAAATAAATATATGCAATTTAAATTCAAGGTAATGGGGGTGGTGGGAGTGATAGTAAAGGAAAGGATTTATCTTGGAGATGACCCTGGAGTTGAACTTTGAAAGAAACTAGGGATTCTAGGAGATGGAAGTGAGGAAGGAATACATTCCTGGCAAGGGGAGGAAGGAAGGAAGCAATTATTTATGCACAGAGATAGGAAATGGAATGTGATATAAGAAATAGTAAGGTTTAGGGGCAGCTAGGTGGCGTAGTGGATAAAACACTGGCCCTGGAGTCAGGAGTACCTGGGTTCAAATCCGGTCTCAGACACTTAATTACCTAGCTGTGTGGCCTTGGGCAAACCACTTAACCCCGTTTGCCTTGGAAAAAAAAAGAAATAGTAAGGTTAGTGTAGATGGGCCAAAGAGTTTATGAAGCAGTGAAATATGTGTAAGGGCAGGAAAGGTAGACTGAAGTCAGGTTGTAAAAGATCTTAAATAACAAAGCTGTTTGTACTGAATCTAAAGCAACCAGGAACATCACTGGAATGTATTAATACTGGAAGTGAAATAGCTAAACCAATGCCTTAGAAATATCACTTGATAGCAGACACTAGGCTTATATTGCTAGCACACACATAGGCTTTGCCTGTAGAGGCCTCTTAATGCTTGTTGCTGTTTAGTTAAATTGACAATGAAGAAAACATAGCATTTATGCAACAGAACTGACCTATAAGGTTGAAATTGGACTTGGATTCCGATAGCTACTAGATAAATTTAATTGCCCAGAATTTCAGCTGCTGAGGACACTATAATTTCCTTACTAAGGAAGTGATTCAGAATTACAGAATAATTCCAATTTTATTCAATCTATTCAGCAATCTTAGATATGGACGGAAAAAATTCAGTAATTGGAATAAGATAATTTTGGGTTCTTAGGATAATAGCACTTTAAAGTGCCTTTACATAGATTTACAGGGCCTTTACATTGATTATTTCATATTCATAACAGTCCTTTGAGGGAAATGCAATATTATTATTATATTTATTTTGCAGATGAGGAAATTGAGATAAAAATTAAGTGACTTGATCAAATAGTGTCTCAGGATGTGAAAGAAATAAAGTCTTCCTAATTGCAAGACCAATACTCTCCCCAGTGAGCAGCCTAGCTACCTATAGGTATTGTGAAATGTGGTACAGAAACAGCTGTGTTTCAATAACTATTCTCTAGATGTCTGTGTGACAAGAGATTTGGGCAATTTTAGTCACAACATTAAATACATAATTGAAATTCTATACCAATCACATAAGGGCAAGTGAATGAAATAGAAATTGACCACAGATGAAAAGGAATCAAACAATAAAGATTTATTAAGTGTCTACTACATGCAAGGCATTATGGGAAGGCAAATTGTGCAAGAGAAGCAAATAAAAAGAATGAAAAATTCCTCTTCTCAAGAAGGAATTAAAGAATGTCATAGATTTCTGCTATTTGAATTTTGTATAGTCCAAATACAAAAGAAATCCTACCTATCAACAAGCATTTATTTAGCACTTATTAATAGTCTTTTTTCAATATTTCAATATTGGTGCTAGCCTTGTGCTGATTATTTACATTATTTTAGACACTGCTCAAAGAAAGACCAATTCAAAAAATCCTAAAGGTTTGGTATCTAGTTATGTGTAGAGTGAGGCTAATGAGCCCACACAGAGATTAATCACATAATATTGGCATTAAGCAATATGTACAAAACAAAAACATTTCACTCATACCTGTTAAAACAATATTCATGACTTGAATAACAGTGGCACCTAGAAAAAGGCGAATTTTACTTTTCCTAGTATATCATCTTGATCATTTTTTTAAAAATAAAATTATATCTGATTTCAGTATTACACAGCCTTATAAGGATATAAATAGGGCCATTTATTTACCAAAAAACACACTAATAAGAATCTTGAAGACCAAAGAAAATGAGTGCCAACTGCCAAGAAATGCCAAGAAGCACTTTGACCTTAGTTCTAGAGTTAGTACAATAAAAGCCTGAGAGGCCATTTAGTCAAACTCCCTCATTTTATTCAAAGAAATTAACACATATACTTTATTGTCGAAATCAGGATTTCCTTTAATAAAAGTAGGAGAAAAATATCCATTCACTAATCCAGAGAAATTAGTTATACCATTACCTTCAGGAACTTCTTAAGACAGAAATCAATTCTGTCTCTTTAGGATCAGAGAGATAACAGACTAAATAATCAGAAAGTATATGGTGAATTCTTTCTATTTTTACTTTGTTTTCTGGTTCTATAGACCTGGGAATATCCATTTATGAATCTTTACATAAGGTATTCAGATTTTTTTTTTGGTTACAATTTTCAGGTAGCTAAATGGCTCTGTGGTGGTGGTGGTGGTGGTAGTAGTAGTAGTAGTAGTAGTAGTAGTAAATAGTAGTAAGTCCAATTAAATCAAATGGAATAAAATTAAACCTGACTTTAGGCACCTGTGTACATGGTATATTGCACCAATGTGGGATAAAAAAGTCATTGTTAACCATACCCCATCAGAAGAGTTTCTAAATCTGAAAAGGCAGGATGAACACAGAATAAATAATTAGAAAAAGAATAAAGATAATTTATATGAAATGCTACATGGTATTTTCATTACTACAGGACTTCAAACAAGAGAGAGCAATACTTACTGAAGCAACCAGCTCAAGTTTCAGGAAAGCAGGGTAAGCTATGCCTTGAAGAGTATGTAAGATTAAGAAAGGTAGAAAGCTCTTCCTGAGAAAAGGGAATAGCCCACTATTTAAAAGGAAATATAGGGGCAACTAGGTGGTACAATGGATAAAGCACCAGCCCTGGAGTCAGGAGGACCTGAGTTCAAATCCAACTTCAGACATTTGATATTTAGTAGCTGTGTGACCTTGGGCAAGTTCACAAACTCCACTGCCTCACAACCCTCCCCCCCCCCCCCAAAAAAAAGGAATCATAAAGAGAATTCTCTTGTGGGGCAGGTTAAGCTTCCTTTTCTTTCCAGACATAATCTATAAATTGATAAATATTATAAAATACACTCAACTAGCTTACATAATTAAATTTTCCAAAGCTAATGGCCATAATATTTATATGCCTTCTCCTCTTCAATTAAACTATAAGCCACAGGAGGTCAAGGACTACATCCTCTATCTTTGGACTCACAGTGCTTAACATGACTCTCTGCACATAATAGGTACTCAAACATTTCAAAAAGTATCTAGTATATTTAGTATGTCAAGATACAAGAGGAACAAATGTATAAAAAAAAAAACAAACTATATCCCTCCTTCCCCAATTAACAACCCAGCAAGAGAGTGGAGAAGTTACAATATGTCAGAAGGGATAAGTGCCAGAAAAAGAGTGGTCCGAATATGTTGAGTCAGAGAGATTTTGGAATATTCTTATTTGAAGAATGGATAGTATTTCAAGAAGTAGATATGGGGGTTTGAAGACAGGAACAGAAGTATTTTAGGTAAATGAAAAGTATGTTTATTATGGAGGGCAACTAGGTGGTGAAGTGGAAGGAGTCTTGGGTCTAGAATCAGAAAGACTCATCTTCCTGAATTCAAATCTGGTCTCAGATTTGAGGAATCAAACAATAAAGTGTCTGGTCTCAGACACTCACTAGCTCATGAGATCCTGATTAAGTCACTTAACACTGCCTCAATTTCTTCATCTGTAAAATGGGTTGGAGACAGAAATGGCAAACCACTCCAATATATTTGCCAAGAAAACCTCAAGTGGGGTGTCATGAAGAGTTAAGACATGACTGAAATTAAAGAACAACAAACAAAACATGTCTATTATGATCACTACCGAAGCTAACACAATGAAGATGATTTCACCAGGGAGTTCATGTGGTGCAATTAAAAGGAAGATGAATTTTGAATCACAGGAACCAATTTTTCATTCAGATTCTGCCACTTATTTGGCCAAGATTTAAGCTCTGTGGACTGAGCTTCCCCATCTTAAAACTGAGATATTGGGGTGCAATGGATAGAGCACCGGACCTGAAGTCAGGAGTACCTGAGTTCAAATCTGGCCTCAGACACTTAATAATTACCTAGCTGTGTGGCCTTGGGCAAGCCACTTAACCCCATTGCCTTGTACAAAGAAATAAAAAAAAAACAAACCTGAGAGATAGGTTTAATGATCTTAAAGGTTCCCGAGATTTGATCCTCAACAATGCTTTAAGGTAAATACTATGAACATTATTTCCCACATTTTACTGGGTAATGATCCCCCCCAAATAGAAGAATTAAGTGGATGGCAAACCAAGGTTAGTTGAATAAGGATCCCAAAGGAGAAAATAGGATGAGGGTGGGAAAAGACTGAAAAAGGGTCATGGCAGAGAGGGTCTTAAATTTAAGGCATCATAAAGAGAAATTCAAAGGAAAAAAAAGTTGTCAGAAAAAGGAAAATTAGGGTTTAATTATATTATGTCTGGGATGTCAAGAGATTTCTGAACTGAAATTTTAATAGAAAATATAGATTCTTTATATAGACTAGGTGCTATATAATAAAGGTTGGGACTGATAACAGTTAACCACATGAGTAGATACTGATGACTTTTTGTTTCATAAGTGTGATTTACCCAAGTCTAGTTTGTTTAAAAAAGTTTTATAGGTAAAGTGAAAACCAAATAATCTCTATTTTAGCTCCACACATTTCTATGGTTAACAGTGGTATTAAAAAATACAAGATCTTTAAAATTTAAATCAGTTTTATTACTCCCCCCCCCTTAATAGACTTATGCCTGGATACACAATCTACTTCTTTGGGTTGTGGAGTGTTGGAGCTGTGATTTGGCTGATAAGAGGAAACGTTAAAAAGCTCCCTCTTTCAATGCAAACTGACACCCACTCTGCAATTTTAAACTATCAGGGAATTGGAGAGAAAGGGTAAATTATTCAGAGCAGCCTCTTTACGGAGATTTACAGTTGTCTGTCTTATGTGACATATTTGAAGTTAGGTCACGATAATATGCATCTTCATACTTTTCCATTCTGATAACTTCATCTTTGCTTGACAATTAGCATAAAGGATTAAACTAGATAAATTTCTGAAGGGCAGGTACTATATCCATGCTTCTTTTGTCTTCCCAAAGAGGCAAATTATAGAATTGAACAAAGGTATTCTGCATATTTCGTTGATTTGTTATTGTGATAATTTATGAAAAGATCTTTTTAAATAATATATTAATAGATAAAACTATTCATAGGTAAAACTATTTATTAGGTTACTCTAAGGAATAAAATCCTTCTAAATAACTCTATTACAGAATCCCTGAATTCTAAAGGTCCACAGATATCATCTTGTCCAGTCCATACCTGATATAATTATCCATTATCATATATTCAACAAGCGGTCATACAAGCCCAATACTTCTTCCACATGAAAGCCTTCCCAAATATTTATGTTAGCCCAAGATTTCTTGAGACTAAACATTTCCAGTTCCTTCAAATGATCCTTGTCTTAAATATTCCTGGTTAAAGGATAAAATTTGATAGATTGTATAGAAGTATTAACAATAAACATAGGGCAGCTAAGTGGCACAGTGGATAGAGTACCAGCCCTGGAGTCAGGAGGACCTGAGTTCAAATGTGACTTCAGACATTTAATAATGACCTAGCTGTGTGAACTTGGGCAAGTCACTTAACCCCATTGCCTTGCAAAAAAAAAACCTAAAAAAATTTAAAAAGCCCAATAAACATATAACCTCCAGTTTAACAATTTCCTTACAAAAAGGTAGCATATTGAACACAACAGTTGAGAAACATTTTGATCAGAGCAGATTCCCTATCCTGGGTACAAAGCTTTTCTTAATGCAGTCTAAGATTTCAATTAACTTTGTGATGTTATTACTCTTTTGAATAAACTCTGCCAAATTTATAGTCACTCAAATACTCAAATTAACACATTAAGCTATTACTACTTGTCAGGGATTGTGCTAAGTGTTAGTGATATAAAGAAAGACCTCATTACACTCCCCTGCCTTCAAGATAACTTGGTGGTTACTTCCAATCTGGCCTCACAGATTTACAAGCTGTGTGACCTGTACAAGTCACTTAACCTGAGTGCCTCAGTTTTCTTAATGTAAAACATGGACGAGAATAGTATCTATTTCACAAAGTTGTGAGGACAAAATAATAGTTGTAAAAGTGATTTGAACAGTGCTTGATCCCTAGAAGGCCCTAAATAAATGCATATTTTCTTATTTTCCCTTAATAGGGAAGACTAGATGACACAGTGGATAGAATGCTGGGAAAAGCAACCTTTTTGAATTCAAACCTGACCTCAAACACTTCCTAGCTCTCTGACCCTGGTCGGGTCACTTCACTCTGTTTGCCCCAGCTTCCTTATCTTTAAAATAAACTGGAGAAGGAAATGATAACCTCTCAAGGATCTTTAAAACCCCAAATGGGAGTCCAAAGAGTCAGAGGAGGCTGAAATAACTCAACAACACCACAACTCAGTAGATTCATAGAAGCTACAGACCTTAGAGGGAGATGACTGGAGAGATGGGGAAGGTCTCCTGTCAAAGGTGGTGTTTGAGTTAAGTATTTAAAGAATCCATACATGTCCACAACTATCAAATTGGCCAATATAACCAGAAAGGACAATGTTCAATGTTGGAAGGGATGTGGGAAATTTGGGACACTATTATACTGTTGGTGGAGCTGTGAACTCATCCAACCTTTCTGGAGAGCAATTTGGAGTTTTGTGCCCAAAGGGCAATAAAAATGTGCATACCCTTTGATCCAGCAACATTACTTGTATAAAAATATTCATAGCTGCCCTGTTTGTGGTAGCAAATATTTGGAAATTGAGTGAATGTCCATCAATTGGGGAATGGCTGAACAAACTGTGGTATATATATGTTATGAAACACTATTGTTCAATTAGGAATCAAGAAGGACAGGATTTCAGAGAAGCCTGGAAACTTGCATGAACTTATGCTAAGTGAGATGAACAGAACCAGAAGAACACTGTACACTGTAATAGCAACATGGGGGTGATGATCAACCTTAACGGACTTACTGTTCCATCAATACAGTACCCAGAGAAAGAAAGTCTATTTTGCTATCTCTAATATTGTATTTTCTCCTCAAGGATATGATTTTTCTCTAACACATTTAATTTCAATCAATGTATTAGCATGGAAACAATGTAAAGATTATCAGACTGCCTTCCGTAGGAGGGTGGGGGGAAGGAAGGGAGGGTGGGGGAAAAATTGTAAAATTCAAAACCTTAAAAAATGATAGGTAGAAACTACTATTGTATATAATTGGAAAACAAATATTAATTAAAAAACCATAACATGTCAAATGGCAGAGAAAAGTATATTTTAGGTTTGGAGAAACAGTCTAGGCAAATGGTTACAGAGAGAATGTATGACATTAAGCCACACTCCCTTATTCTGTATTTCTGAAAATGGCTTTTCCATAATGTAATATTTAATTAAAATTTTATCATTTTAAACTTGACCCACCATTTCAGTTTGAGATTTTTTTTAAGTCTCCCTGTTTTATGGCATCTGCAAATTTGATAAGAATGTCCAGTCTTCTCCAAATTACTAATAAAAATGTTGAGTATCACATGACCAAGTAAACATCCCTGGTGCATTCTGCTAAAAAAGACAATTCCATTGAAGTTGATAATGATCAATGACTGTACTCAGAGTCAAACTATTAAACCAGATTTGAATCAGCATAATATCACAAATACCTAACTCACATATCTCTATCTGTCTGAAAAGAGTGGTGACAGATTTGGTCACATGCTCTAACTAAAAATCTAGGCAAAAAAAATATCTAAAATTATTCCTAATCTACCAGCAAAGAAGAAGAAAGGAAGGAAGAAGCGAGGAAAGAAAAGGGGGGGGGGCAAGAGAAGGGAAAGAAAGTCATTTAAAAAAAGGTTGTTTCATGAATTAATTCCATAGTTCCAACAGTCTCTTTAGACAGTTTTTCCCTATAGTCATTATTTTTATTTAAACCTTCAGAATTTCCTAGAGATTTTTTGTTGTTTTCCATCTTCCTACACTGTCTTCTATAGAATTTTAATCCATTGTATTTATCCACTCTCTGAAACTTCAAATATATAAAAGTGTAGGGGAGCATATCAGACTATCCAAAGCCTTTCTTATTTCTCTTATCACAAATTCTAGAATAGAGCAGTCACTTCCTAACCAAAGTTTCCATCATTTCCTCCTTATACTGAGATTACAAGAAGGACATTTTTATGTAAAACATTCAGGCATTTCTATAAATATGGAATTTTACATGTGTATTTTTAGATAGATTAGAGCTTAAGAGTAGTAGAGAATTTATTTCTTGAGGTTTTTCAAGGTTTATGGGAAAATGCTTTAAAGGAAAATTTGAGTTTTCTAATACTGTTTGATGCTAACTACTATAAAGACTGTAAATTTCACAAGTTCAATTACATTTCTATTTATTCAATTATAATAGTCATGTCAATAACCATTTTTAAGTTACTGACCTCATTTCATTTAACATGAATGAACTTCAAAATAAATTCATGAAATGAGTTTAATATAGTGATTTTAAAAAACTTGGAAAAAGGTTAAAAAAATTTTGAATCTTAATTTTTAATCATTCAAAAACTTTTAACCTCACAAAAACTAATGTATATATTTTAAAGTGCAAACACTGAATAAGAATAATTTTGGGGCATATTCCAAAGACTGATCTTAAAAAACTTTTATTATGATTGAGATTCTCTTAATGTATACAACTCCTAGACTTTTAGGTGTAATAACAGAACTGAAAGGTTTTTTTTTAATCTTTTTTAATATAATAATCATAAGGTTGGTAAAAATTAAAAGACAGCAAGGGGAGGTACTGGGGAAGGGTTAAATGTCAACAGTATCTAAGTCTCTTTAATAAAAAAAAAGCATTTCCAAAGGTTGGCTCATCTTTAAAAAAAACACATCACTATCAATCAATGAATTCAACAACATCTCAACTAAAGCAAAGCCCAGCACACAAGCAGCTGTCAACTAGATTGCCTAAAGATCTTTAGTTTGGGGAAAATAAAAGGCATTATATGTGCTTTTGTGAAGCAGAAGTAATGCCAAAGAACAGCTAGGTGGTGCAGTGGTTAGGGCAGGGACCTTGCAGTCAGGAGAGTGGGAGTTCAAACTCGGTAAATAGAAACTTGACACTAGCTGTGTGACCTTGGACAAGTCACTTAACCCTAACTGCCTTGCATCCAGAACCATCTCCGGTCATTCTGATTTGTATCTGGTCACTGGACCCAGATGGCTCTGGAGGAGAAAGTGAAGACTGTGATTTAATAGAGCACTACCCTCACTCAAATCCAATTATGTGCTTGTCATGGCATCACCTCCTCTGATGTCACGGACTTCTTTGAGAATGAAGAACAAACACCACATCGATATTACTACTGAAAATATTAATCATCTTACATTCTTCTATTTTTTTTTTCAGAAAACACCACAAATTTTCAGCTTAAGTTAAAAATCATACATAACATATACTAATAGAGGTGTGTCCCCACTTGAGAAAAATTCAATTGAAAAAGTTCTGAACTTCCAAAAAAAATTAAAAGGCAATTTGCTTTACAAGCAGATTCCTCAAGTCACAAACTCATTTACCACAAGATTCTGTTAAAAATCACATTTTAAATTGTTATTTGGTTCAAAGCAAATAAAAAAAAGTATCTGTGAAAGTTTAAGCGCTTGTCCACATCTCTAGCTATTTAGACCAAAGTAAGAGCATTAGGGCTTAGACACGTACTAATTGTGACCCTGGGCAAGTCACTTAACCCCTGTTTGTCTCGTCCCATCTGTAAAATGAGCTGGAGAAGGAAGTGGCACAACACTCCAGGACCTTTGCCAGGAAAACCCTAAACAGGGTCTTGAAGAGTCAGACGGGATTGAAACAGAAAAACAAAAATTCCAGTCCCTAAATTAATGGGTTATATGCAGGAATGACAATAATCAATTTGCCAGTACATAAGCAAGGCTCATCAGTAAAATATGCTATATACCATCATCATCATCCACTTTGCCCAACTTCACAGCCCCCCTTAAGGTTTCAATTAGGATAGGTTTACTCTTATAAGAGAGAGACAGAGAGAACAAACACACAGCTCCTGCTGGGAAGTATCTTCCTTAGGAGCAGCTGCGGAAACACTGCCAGGAACCATTTCCTTCCCTCTCTACTATCATTAACCCCTCTTCAAGAAGCAAGCATCAGTCTCTTTCCTCTGTTCATTCCCATACCACCTAAAGAATGGCATTAAAACATGAGAAAAATCCAAGTGCAACAAATGGCTTTAATACACTTTAAAAAGCTGAATCTTCTGACAAATTCCAGCAAAATTATGAGTGCCAGCATAATTTAAAATCTCTTTTACGACTTCAAAATCTCTCTCAAGTGTTGAGGATCACACTACCTTTGTTTAAACTCTAAGCAACTACAAACTCCAGCTTTAGCCTGATACAGCAGAAAGAGTGTAGCTTGAGCCAGAAGACCTAGGTTCAAATTCTGGCCCTAGCACATGCCACCCATTGTGACTCTGGTCACTTCATTTGGCTTCCCTAAGCTTCAGTTTCATCATCTGCAGAAAGAGACCTCTATGCTGTGACTTCAGAGACAGAGGAGCTCAATATCTCAAAAAAATCTGTCTCCAAGGTGATCCATGCTACTACATGATCACACGCAGGACTTTCACAGGATCTCCACTATTCCCTCAGAAACTGCTCTCCAGAGAATAACTGAATGACCACAGCTCCTGCAACATCTCAAAGGGGTCAAGTGTCCTGGCCCACCTACCTGCTTCAAATCTCACTATTGTTTTAAACAAGGAGGACAGACCCATCATCCAAAATAAGAATCGTATAAGATCTTTGTATGATTGATGCCATTCTAGAATAATCCCAATATGGATGAAAGTGGGTTAGACAATGTGCCCTGGTGGGGTCTAAAAGCTGTATTCTCTAAGATTCTCTTCAGTACCACTCCAATCTATTCCACCTAAACGACTATAAATATATTTTGATATTCCCTGATAAACAATATTTTAAAAAAACCCAGTTGATGTTTTGGCTAAAACATACTAGTCTAAAGTATGCGGATAGACGAGTGTGTGGCTTCTGACTGTTTCACTAGTCAACCAACTAGGGTTTTACAAATCAAAAACAGGGGAAGGAGAAACAAAAGTCTCCAGAGGAGAGGCCTCCCCAGCAAGACCCCAGCCTTGGTCCCCAAACCTCAGGATGCAGCAGTGGCAGCAGCTGTAGCCACATAACTACAGCAGCATCAGCTGGAGCCACATAACAAACTGCAGCCACAGAAGTGCAGCATCAGCTGGAGCCACATAACTGCAGCCACAGAAGTGCAGCATCAGCTGGAGCCACATAAGTGCAGCAGCACCAGCTGGACCCATGTAACTGCAGCCACAGAAGTGCAGCACCAGCTGGACCCATGTAACTGCAGCCACAGAAGTGCAGCATCAGCTGGGGTCACAGAAGTGCAGCCACAGAAGTGCAGCATCAGCTGGGGCCACAGAAGTGCAACCACAGAAGTGCGGCACCAGCTGGGGCCACAGAAGTGCAACCACATAAGCTGGAGCCACAGAAGTGCAGCACCAACTGGAGCCACAGAAGTGCACCCACAGAAGTGTACCCACAGAAGTGCAGCACCAGCTGGAGCCACATAAGTGCACCCACAGAAGTGCACCCACAGAAGTGCAGCACCAGCTGGAGCCACATAAGCTGGAGCCACAGAAGTGCAGCCACAGAAGTGCAGCACCAGCTGCGGCCACAGAAGTGCAGCCACAGAAGTGTGGCATCAGATGGGGCACATAAGGGCAGCCACAGAAGTACAGCCACATAAGCGCACCCACAGAAGTGCAGCACCAGCTGGAGCCACATAAGTGCAGCCACAGAAGTGCAGCACCAGCTGGAGCCACATAAGCTGGAGCCACAGAAGTGCAGCCACATAAGTGCAGCCACAGAAGTGCAGCACCAGCTGGAGCCACATAAGCTACAGAAGTGCAGCCACATAAGCTGGGTCCACAGAAGTGCAGCCACAGAAGTGCAGCCCCAGCTGGAGCCACATAAGTGCAGCACCAGCTGGAGCCACATAAGTGCAGCACCAGCTGGAGCCACATAAGCTGAAGCCACAGAAGTGCACACACAGAAGTGCAGCCACATAAGCTGGGGCCACAGAAGTGCGGCGGGCAGCCCGCGGCGGCGCTGGGGCTGGGGGTGGGCAGGGACACTGGGGTGGGCAGAACCCCCGGCCCCCTCCTCCATTCATTTGAGGGGGGGGCTCCCCGCGGCCGGGCCCCCCGCACCTGGCGCCTGCCCCGCGCGCCTCCCCCAGGGGGTGGGGACTGCGGCGGGAGGGCCCCGGCCTGCGGAAGCCCACGGTGTCTGCGCCCGAGGGGGGCGGGGAGGGGGCGCGCGGCAGCCGGAACTCCCCTCCCCCCGGGGCGCCCCGCGGGAGCCGGGGCCCGGGGCCCGGGGCCGCACTCACCGAGGCTGCCGGCGAAGCCGTCCATCTTGCGGCCAAGGCTCGGGGATCGGCGCCCCGCGGGGCGGGCACTTCATTCGGCGGCGCCCGGCCGCTCGCGCCAGGGCCGCCGGGCCGGGCCGGGGCGGGTCCGCCTAGGCTCGCGTCGCTCGGCTCCGCCGCTCGGGGCGGCCGCTCGGTCCGGCGTGGCCCGCAGCCCCGCTCGCGGCCGGCCCGGCGAGGATGGGCAGCCCCACTGGCCCGCGCTCCTCCCGGCCTCCCTTTCAGGCAGAGGCGCGCGCCCCGCCCCCCGCGCCTCACGTGCCGCCGCCGCCGCCGTCCCTCCCCTCCCCCATGCCGCTGCCCCCACAGCGACGTCCAGCTTCCGACTCCGCCCCCGGGCTGCGACGGACCGGCGGAGGAGGGCCGGGATAGGCCAAAGCGCGGCCCCCTCACGGGCCCTCCGACCAACCGCCGCGCGAGTTAGTGCGCTTGCGCTCTGTGACCTTGTGCGCCCCGAGCCGGCGGGAATGGAGCCGGCTCTGCCCCCCGACGCCGGCCGCGTCCGGCGCGCCGCCCGCCTGGGCCGAGGCCTGTGCGGCCCCCGGCGCGAAACCGTGTTTCTGGGACATGAAGGCCGAGGAGGTGGCGTGGGCTTGCGGGAAGCCTCCCCGCAGCCGCTCCCGCCATGGACACACCCACCCCGGGGGGCCCCCCCGGGCCCGGACCGGACGACCCCCCCCCCAATCCCGGACCTTCCCCCATCTCAGACGAAGCGCTGCCCCTTGGGAATGAGGCGTAGAGAGACACAGCTTAGTAAGTGGCAGAAGTCGGACCTGAATTCGGGGCCTGACTGAGGACAAGCAGGAGCCATCGGCGGCTACAGCGAGGGCGAAGCTGCAGGAACACTCGGCCCGGATGGGGGGCAGGCCAGAAAGAAGCAAGGCTGTGAGAGTGGGGCCCCCGGCCCCCTCATCTGTTTATACCTGGCCCGACCAAACAGATAGATATATAACTTAAAGCACCGGGGACTGTTAGAACACTTCTGGGAGGAGATGCTATTATTACCTAAAGCAATTCCCTTCTCTCCTGGCATCATCTTTCTTTACTGTAAAAAAAAATGAAGGGGTCGTCTAAATGACGCTCGAGGTCTGGACTCTGCTGCGAGTCCCTTAATTTTTTCTCAGCCTTGGTTTCCTCATAAGGTCACAGGGATGGTTGTAAAGGCTTTCTTGGGTTTTTCAATTTTATTTTGAGCTTTACACCAAAAGTATTCTACAAAAGGGGTTATATGTGAAACTGAATCTCTTGAAAATCATTTTCTAAATTCAACATGTTAAACGTTCAACAGTCCTGCTTGTTTTTGCTTCTCAGAACCACTAAAATGTTTTTAATGGAATGATTTTTTCTTTCTTTTGAATGACCTCCTTTCTAAATACCCTTCCCCTCTCTCAATTTAAAACAGAAAAGCAGCCCAAGTCTTGAATAAGCATAATCAAAAATAGTTTACAGTATCCAGAAATGTTTTATCTCATTCTACATCATAAATCCCTCAGCTCTCTATCAGGAAGGTATATAGCATACCTCATCTTAGATCCTCTGGAATGGGATTGGTCATTTCTTTAATCAGAATTCTTCAGTCTTCCTGTTATTTTTTATTTAGTGTTGTGGTTGTATAAATTGTTCTGGTTCTGTTCAATTCAGTCTACATCATTTCATACTTCCCAGGACTGCATGAAATTGTCCCTTTGATCATTTCTTATGGAATAATAATAATAATAATAATAAACAACACCAATAATAATAATGATACATTCATATACCACAATTTATTTTAGCCATTTCCCAGTTGACAGTTCTTTTTATTCCTGCTGCTTGGCCCAGTGCCTTGCTCATAGTAGATGCTTAATAAATGTTTGTTGAAATGAATGAAGGGAAATAATATAGGGAATAAAAAGTTTGGAAAAATAGAGTTACATTGTGAAAGGATTTGAATTTTAATCTAAGGAGTTTGTATTTTAATCTTAGAGGCATTAAGGAACTACTAAAGAATTTTGTCTGAGGAAAGACGTAATCAAACCTGTACCTTAGGAAAATGTTTTTGGCACTCCTTGCCATGTTCCTTTCACTCTTTGCATCACCTCTCCTTCTTGCTCAGTGGCTATCTGGAGTCTGCCCCCCTGGGTCTCTCTGTTTTCCTAGAAACAGTTTTTGTATCTTTCAGGGGTTCAGGCCTCCATGATTCTTCTGAATGTTCTACTCTTGGTAAAGCACATATCCTCCCACCCAAATTTGCCAACTCCCCTTTAATGTATTATTTCCCCATTAGGATTTAAACTTTTTGAGGGCAGACATTGAGTGGTTATAATTGTATCACCAGCACTTAGCACAGTGCCTAACAAATAGTAGGCACTTAATAAATGCTTAATTAATGTGTGTGGAGAATGAAAAAATGAGAGCCCTGAAAGTTGAGGATCAATTGAAAAAGGCAGGAGATGTTAATTACTTGAACTAGATTAGTGTTCATATGAATGGAGAAAAGGGAATGAATGCAAAAGTTGTGGAATTTAAAAGGACTTGGTAATTGATTGCATATTGGAATTAAAGAAAAAAGGAAATGTCAAGAACTGAGTTTATAAATCTTCATGACTTTCCTAAACAGATAGGTGTTTTGATTGGTATTGGTATTAATATTTAAATTAATTAGTAATATTGTCATTAATCCTAATGTTTTTAGATGACCCTGAGTGCTACTCAATAAAGAGACTGGTCAGGCCTGGTCATTTCAAATGAGGGGAAGGGAATAAGTTTTTATTTAGTTCCTATTATGGGCCATGCATTATGCTAAACTTTTTTACCAATATTATCTCATTTGATACAACTCTAAGAGGCAGATACTGTTGTTCAACTAATTTTACAGTTGAAGAAATGGAGGCAAAAAGATGCTAAATAATTTTTCTAGAGCCACACAAGCTAGTAAGTGTTTGAGGTCAAATTTGAACTCAGGTCTACCTGACTTCAGATCCACTGTTCTCTCTGCTGTACCAAAGCTGCCTAAATAAACTTTTTTTTTTTTTTTTTTAGATTTCTGCAAGGCAATGGGGTTAAGTGGCTTGCCCAAGACCACACAGCTAGGTAATTATTAAGTGACTGAGATCAGTTTTGAACTCCAGTGCTCTGTTCACTGCGCCACCTAACCGCCCCCTAAATAGACCTTTATAAGTTATTTTTATGGATAAATTTCAGCAATTGGACTTGGAAATTGTACTTGTTTAATGTCAAGAATACAGAATAAAATTTGGTTAACCAGCTGAAGTTTGTGGACTCCATGAATCTCCCTAGCCATCATCTCTTGCCCCCCCCAAGATCTTTTAAAGGAGCTAATTTTTTCCTTCTAAATTTTGATATGCTCTGAATTTACAAGTCCTTTAATGGCACACCAGATAATATGTTCTACTTTAAGCCTTTTGAGAAAGATATTTCCTTAAAAAGAATTCTGAAAATCATACAAAAATGATTTCTATTGCAAATATGTAATTGATTAAAAACTGCTAATTACTGTTTCAACATGGTTTAAATTAGGTACAAAAATACTTGGAAGTTATACTTAATATTGCTGTACTAATTAATTAGTTTCATTTAAATCTCTGAAACTGAAATAATCACATGCATCTAAGCAAACTACATAAAAATCCAAATTTATAAAAACAAATGCAAGCATTTTGTTTTTCCAAAGAATTCTTTGATAAAAGATTTACTATAGGATTAATTGAAATATTGCCCTTAAAATATGATTCAGTTTACAGACTTTGAATTTCAAAGGAATTTTAAGGAATACATCTATTATTACATAAAAGGACATTGCCATAGAATCTTCAGCGTGGGTGGTCACTTTCCCAAGCCTATGACAAATTACATATATTGAAAGTGTGAGTTTCATTCTCCCTGATCCTTTGACATAATATTTGAAGCCAGAAATGGGTTCAAAATTATTATCCCTGCATTGATTACTTCATCTTGCTAGTCTCTAGATCTATGACCTTGAAAAAACAGTGAAATACCTCTTTGTACTTCACTTTACTTCAGATACTTTTTTACATGTTTTAAGAGAAATGTATTTTTTCGAATGCTTTGTGATACATGACTGCAAAACTTTTTTCATTGCTTTCATATGATTGTCTGGACCAAAGTCTATTTTCATGAGACTTACTGCCTATTTTATGAACCTACTAAAATCCATATAAACATACATGAGAAGGGAAAAAAATCCACTGTGAAATGGTAATTCTCAAATGTTTTGTTTCAGCTTTTAAAGGCAAAAATAAATGTCTGAAGAGAAAAGAGGGAACTTTTATTTTCATATGAAGCTTCATCTAGGCCAATATATGTTAGAGCTCTAGAATCTGTGAGACATTAAAACATTATTGTTCCAGGTGCACATCATAAAGATGCTGATTTTTATACCTTTAAAATAAAGTGTAGTTACTTATTGATTTACCAAAAAACAAACTTTTAAGACTTGGCTTAAAATCATATTTATGAAATTACTCTGCTAGGAATTTTTATATAATTGTTATATAACCAGAACTTTCCCAAGTTTTAGTGACCTCAAAAATAATCCATTCCTTGTTGAAAAAATGTTAAAGGCTTTTTTTGTTGTTTATTTCCATCAGGCACCTAGAACTTAAGTAGACAGGTGCATGGTCATTTTGGAATAAGCCATGCTGATTACTTCGTTCTAGTCTAAGCCTTTACAGCTCTATAAATCTGTGAACTTTGGGAGTCCTAAGAGTATGAAGCAATTTCAGATCAGACAACTTGAATCCAAAATTGAGTTTAGGACAATGGTATTTTGTGGCACATATCTCACAAGTTTGTGAGGTGAGACATCATCACCCACACACAAGCTCTGTGGTAAAAGAACAGGCCAACTAGTACCCAAGAGTAAGGATGAATTCTTGTGGAAAAACTGCAGTTACTCAGCAGTAGTAGAAAACTTATGTAACTAATGCTTCTCACTGCCTTAGAATGTTCTATTCCCTGTGTACATGGCAAAATTGGTTGATGCAGTCATAAAATATTTCATACATGGCTAAGGGATTAATAACAAAAGTAATGCCTGAGCAAGTCAAGAAATGTGATCAACACTACTTCTGGTTCTAATCTTGTCTATGTGACCCTGGAACAGTATGGTCCTCTAATCTTTATGTTAGAAATGAGACTCACTTGTGAAGGGATTTTTAATACTCCCATTGAGTTGCGTCTCCTCTTTTTGGAGTATATCTAGGGCAGGATTGGGAAGAGACCCAGCCCTTCACATTACAAGGTTTATGTATAGTTTTTTTTACAAAGCACTATCCTCAAAACAATCCCATGAAGTTGGCAATACAATTCTATTTTAAAAAGGAAGACCAGAAGGGTTGTGATTTAAATACATAGTCACACAATGAACATCAGAGCCAGGATGTAGAACCAGGTCCTCATCTACTCTGTAAATGTAGGATCATAGTGGTTTACATGTTGTTTTCTGTATTGAAATATGAGGGCCTTAAAGTCGGGGTCTACGTTTTCACCCTTTTTTGCATCTCTAGTGCTTAATATATAGTAGATGCTTAATAAAGCTTGTCAATTGACTGACTTCAAGTCTAGTGATCCCTCTTCTATATCATACTATATCTCTCAAGGAGCATAACTTGACTTAAGAAAGGAAAAAAACCTTAACTATTTCTTTAATCTAAACTTACTGAGAGTATACTTGGCACTGACTTGGACATAGAGATGGGCTACAGGTGAGAATAAAACTTTGCTATGTGTTTGAAGAATTTCACCTTTATCATTGGACAACTTTATCATATGATAGCCTATGTTGTTTTACTATTCTTCAATAAGGTTATCTTGAATTAAAGGTAGTAAAATATCCCTAAAGTTTTTGTGTCATGGATTCCCTTGGTAGTCTGGTGAAACCTAAGAACTCCTTCTTAGAATAATGCTTAGAATAAAATTATAGAATAACAAGGTAAGTCAATTATATTGAAATAAAGATATGATTGTTCCTATCTAATTTCAGAGACCTCCCTCCCCTTGAAACAGATTGAATCCTAAGTTGAGAACTCAAACCTCAGGGTTTTGTGATGTCCATCTACCCAAACTGGTGGTAAAGATCAAATTCCTTTGGGGAATCAGTTAAAATAGGATTCCTTTGTAAAAAGGAAGAAAAACCTTTAAGGGGAAGGATTTTTGAGGTTCAGTGACAGTAGTTGTTCCTAGATCTCTGGGTGCAGTTCTTCACAAAAGAATACCCCATAGATTCCAGAGAATGAATTGTTTCATCCTTTAAAACTAGATAGAAGGAGAGAATTTGGAAGAAATTATCATAACTTATTTTAGGGCCTTCCCTTAGAAAAACATAGACCATAAAATAGAAGCCCATCTTATAGTCAGAATATGGAAAAGATAAGCTCAGAGGGCAAAATCTTTTGAATGTGAATAATTGAACATCTGCTTAGTGAGAATAGCAAAGTTAAATAAACATCCTCCTAATATGGAAAGGTATAGAGCAATGTCTATATGAGAGATATGGGGTATAGGGAAGTTAAAGGTGAGAAGGGCCCAAAGGATTTCCTGACAGGGCAGGATTTCCTGTTTCTACCACAGGAGTCCCCAGGGCTGTCTCTTTTTCTCCTCTAATTCATTACAATGTAGATAACATACTTGGAATCATAGCTGAAGCCAAATGCATAGCTGTTGTCTGCACTGACAAGACCTACTTTGAACTTGTCACAGTGGGAAAAGGGCAGGATATTCCCTAAGCCAAAACTTAAGTGTCGGGGTTGGTGAAAAACAAGTCTTAAGTGCTTTTTTCCCCCCTTCAATAACACCATGACCCAGACATCAAAATGAGTTCATAAGAAGGAAAAAAAACCCTAATCATTGAATATTAAATATGTTATTAGCTTTTCTACCAGAACCTAAAACATTATCATTAAGATAATTTTTGCCATTCCACAATATCCTTCATATATAATGGTCATTTTTTTTCCTTTCAATAATCATGCAAAAATTTTCATGAGGGCAAATTTCTGCTTTCTAAAATAAAGAAAAATTTAAGCTTCTAGTATTGTTTTCCTATTTCCACTGCTCTTCCAAATGAAGAGACATATTCCTTCTTACAAATGGATTTGTTTGCTGGTCTAGCAATACTCCAAAAGAAAAACCTGCACATTTGAAAAAAAATAGACCTATAATAGATATTTCTTATTCCTAAAGTGGATAGATTATATGAAAGAACCTTTCACTGGCAAGCATTTAATAAAGGGAGTTTCTGAAACTGATAGTTTTGCATAAATCATGTTGGCTGATCAACTGTGAAAGACTCATACTGTAGGAGACAGGATAAGGAAAAATAATTTACATGAGTTCTGTACTACCCAACTGGATATTCACTATTCTGTCATTTGGCACAATGCAAACATGTTTATTTATTTTAAGGATGTCTTTTGGCATGTAATGTAAGTTTGCTCAGTGAGCCAGCATGGCTCACAAAAAAACAATACTCAGCTTGGAACAATGGCATCTGAAAGTATTTCTGTTTTACTGAGCTGATATTATCAGCTATCAGATCTAAATCATGGATTTTTTAGTTTGAATAACTGCCCTTATGGGTTCTATATCCATAGTGGGTCAAATTTCCATCTTATGAATTTATAGAAATCTTAATAGGTGAGCTTCCAGTGTATGATTAGTTGAAAAGTGAGTCACAATGTTTAGGTATACATTGAAGTCTAAGGCCTCCTGAATTAATGGACTTTCCCTGAGTTTCAGAGCTGG